>NC_090414.1:8817997-8915497 GCF_036365525.1 Heterodontus francisci
TTTCTCCCCCTCACCCCCCATTTCTCTTTCTCCCCCTCACCCCGTCTCTCTTTCTCTTTCTCCCCCTCACCCCGTCTCTCTCTCTCTCTCTCTCTCTTTCGCTCCCTCACCCCCCCTTTCTCTTTCTCCCCCTCACCCCGTCTCTCTCTCTCTCTCTCTCTTTCTCCCCCTCACCCCGCCTTTCTCTTTCTCCCCCCTCACCATGTCTCTCTATCTCTCTCTTTCTCCCCATCACCCTGTCTCTCTCTCTCTCTTTCTCCCCCTCACCCCCCCCTTTCTCTTTCTCCCCCTCACCCCGTCTCTCTCTCTCTCTCTCTCTCTCTCTTTCTCCCCCTCACCCCCCCCTTTCTCTTTCTCCCCCTCACCATGTCTCTCTATCTCTCTCTTTCTCCCCATCACCCTGTCTCTCTATCTCTCTTTCTCTCTCTCACCCCCTCTCTCTTTCTCCTCCTCACCTCTAAGACAAGTATATCCTTCCTTCAGTACTGAGACCAGGACTGTACACAATACTCCAGGTGTGGGCTCACAGAGATACCATCACACACCTGACTGGTGTCTTGCAGGTGAAGGAAAGGCTTTGGGGTGTCAGGGGGTGAGTCACTTGTAGCCACAGTATTGATGTGATTTTGTCAGCTCAGTTCCTGGTCAATGTTTCCCCAGGATGTTGATGTTGGGGGATTCAGCGATGGGATAATGCTTTGAATGCCAAGGGGAGGTGGTTGGATTCTCTCTTGTTGCAGATGCTCATTGCCTGGCACTTGTGTGACGTGAATGTTACTTGTCACTGGTCGGCCCAAACCTGAATGTTGTCCGGGTCTTGGTGCATGTGGCTCTGGATTGCTTCATTATCTGAGGCAAAATACTGTGGATGCTGGAAATCTGGAATCCATCGAGCTGAATCACTAACTCTGTTTCTCTCTCCACAGATGCTGCCTGACCTGCTCAGTATTTCCAGCATTTTCTGCAGGGATATCATCTGAAGATGGTTGGGCTGAGGACACGACCCTGATAAACACCTGCAGTGAAGGCCTGGGACTGAGATGATTGACTTCCAACAACCAAAACCATCTTCCTTCGTGCTCGGTATGATTCCAACCAGTGGTGAGTTTTCCCCCCGATTCCCACTGAGTTTTACTCGGGCTCCTCGATGCCACACTCGGTCAAACGCTGCCTTGATGTTAAGGTCAGTCTCTCTTCCCAGTAGCAGACAGGAGTGAATCATTCCCTTTGACCCGTTGTACACTGAACATGTTCTGCTTCTTCATAGCCTGATACAGGACTGTACACGGCCGATTAATGTAGCCCATCAAACACTCCCAGAGCAGGTTCAGCACAGCTTAGGAACAGAGTACAGTTCCTTCAACATTCTCTCTCGGTCTTCCTCTCTCTGTCCATCTCCCTCTCTCTCTGACTCTTCCCCTGCCTGACTTTCTCATTTTCTTTCCCCATCACTCTCTCTCTGCTTCTCCCTCTTTCTCTGCTACTTCCTGTGTCTCCCTCCCTTTCTCTCTCTCTCTCTTTTTGTCTCTCTCCCTCTCTCTTTCTCTCTCTTTCTCTGCCTCTGTCCCTGCCTCTGTCCATGACTCTATTTGTGCCTCCCTTACACCATCTGTCCCTCCCTGTCTCTCTCTCTGCCTCTGGCGCTCTACCTCTCCCTGTCTCGACCTCTCTATCTGCCTCTCCCTGTCTCTACCTCTCTATCTGCCTCTCCTTGTCTCTGCCTCTTCCTGTCTCTACCCCTCTCTCTCCCTCGATCTATCTCTCTCCCTCTGTACCCTCTCAATCCCAATCTCTCGCTGTGTCTTACCTTCCAGGCTGTTGTACACAGCTTTGCAGGAACACTGACGACACTCTCCATCCCAATCTCTTCCTCTTTCTCTCTGGTACTCTCTCCTCATTGCTATCCATCCCTCTCTCTGCTATTCTCTCTCTATATCTATCCCTGTCTTTCTCACTGTTACTCTCTCCATTTGGATGGAGGAGGAGAAAGAGAGGCAAATATAGAGGCAGCTTTACTCTGTATCTAACCCCACACTGTACCTGTCCTGGGAGTGTTTGATAAAACAGAGAAGACAGAGATTTACTCAATAGCTAACTAATAGCTTGGCAGCATTTGATGGGATAGTGTAGATGGAGCTTTACTCTGTATCCCTGGAATTTAGAAGGTTAAGGGGTGATCTGATTAAAGATTAAAGTGGTGGATGGGGTGCCAATCAAGTGGGCTGCTTTGTCCTGGATGGTGTCGAGATTCTGGAGTGTTGTAGGTTCTGCACTCATCCAGGCAAGTGGAGAGATACCATCACACACCTGACTTGTGACTTGTAGGTGGTGGAAAGGCTTTGGGGAGTCAGGGGGTGAGTCACTTGTAGCCACAGTACTGATGTTATTTCTTCAGCTCAGTTTCTGGTGAATGTTTCCTCAGGATGTTGATGCTGGGGGATTCAGCGATGGGATAATGCTTTGAATGCCAAGGGGAGGTGGTTGGATTCTCTCTTGTTGCAGATGCTCATTGTCTGTCTGTGTGTGTTTTTCTGTGTTTGTGTTTTTCTGTGCTCTGGGACCAATTTCCTCATGGGGAGTTCATAATGGTGCCTCATAATTGACGAGTTAGCGAAATGAATGTTCATGGAATGAACGGGACAGGGACAGAGTGGATACGACATTGGATAAGGGACAGAACACAGAGAGTAGTGGTGAATGGTTGGTTCAGACTGGAGGACGGTATCTATGCCTGACATAATCTTATAGACTTCTAGTCAATCTCCCCTCAATCTCCTTTGTTCTAAAGAGATCAAACCCAGCTTTTCCAACCTAACTTTGTAGCTAAAATCCCTCATCCCTGGAACCATTCTGGTAAATCTCCTCTGCACCCTCTCAAGGACCCTCACCTCCTTCCTAAAGTGTGGTGACCAGAACTGGACACAATTCTCCAATTGGGGCCTAACTAGAGCTTTATAAATGTTCAGCATAACCTCCCTGCTTTTGTACTGACTGTATACAGTGTACATTGTGGTACAGGGGTATTCCCCAGGGGTTTGGATTAGGATCACTGATCTTTTTGATATATATTAATGACTTGGACTTGGGTTTACAGGGCATAACTTCAACATTACACCATCTGCAATGTAATAAACAGGGAAGGGAATAGTAGTAGACTTCAGGAGGATAGAGGCAGTCTGGTGAAATGGTCAGACACATGGCAGGTTTACTTCAATGCTGAGAAATGTCAAATGATGCATTTTGGAAGGAAGGCTGAGGAGAAGCGATATAAACTAAATGGTACAATGTTAAAATGGGTGCAGGGACAGAGAGATCTGGGATTTCATTTGTGTCACTTTTTATATCTTAAAGATTCAATTTGGGGCTTGCAATCTCTAAATTGAATTTAGCTTCATCCTGAAAAGTGTCAGCAAACATGTTTGGAAATGTGTCAAAAGCTGTTTCCATTCAGACATTCCTGCATTGTGGAAGTGTGAGCTCTCTTTGCAGAGACAGGAAATAGGGGTGTTTGAATGGACCTGCAGGCTTTGGTTGATGCAATAAGGTGAGAATTTGAATTGTGTCCCTTGCAGATCCACAGAATTGAAGGTATTTACAGAACACCACATGAAGTTGTTTACCAATGTCTGACAAACTTCAAAGTCTTCAGACAAATGGAAGAAGAGGCGAAGGGAACAATATACAAAACCTGAGACAGTCAAACAACAGCAGTGGGAAAATGAATCTCTTTATGTGTTTTAATTTGAAGGCCTGAGCTGATGATTGAAAAAGTAGAAGTTTAAATCCCACACAGGGCTGTTGTGAATTTGAATTCTGCTTTTTCGAAAAAAAAACATAAATCTGGAATGAAAAAACATCTGGGTTGGAATGATTCACTCCTGTCGACTAGTGCAAAGCCCGTGTGTGTCTCAGTTTTGCTGTATTTATTAATGATTTAAGATGATGGGGTAGAATGCCACATCCCCAAGTTTACCAATGACACAAAAATAGGCAGCATTGTAAGCAGTGTAGCTGGAAGCATCAAATTACAAAGAGATATTAATATCTGAAGTGAATGGTTAAAACTGTGGTAGTTAGAATTCAAAGTCAGTAAAAAAGACTAGAACAGAGTACTTTATAAATGGTGAAAAACTGGAAACACTGGAGGTTCAAAGAGACTTGGGGGGTCTGTTTCCACTTGAGTGCAGTGTAGATTTACCAGAATGATAACTGGACTCCAAGGGTTAAATTACGAGGTGATATTACACAAACTATTGATGTATTCCCTGGAATTTGGGAGGATCAAAGTGATTTGATCAAAGTTGTTGAGATATTAAGGGGAACTGATGGGGTTGTTTCGGGGAAACTATTTCAGCAGCTTGGGAACATAGGAACAGGAGTAGGCCATTCAGCCCATCGAGCCGACTCCGCCATTCAATACTATCATGGCTGATCATCCACTTCAATGCCTTTTTCCCAGACTATCCTCCTATCCCATTATGTCTTTGGAAGATGATCACTAATGCATCCACTATCTCCATAGCTACCTCTTTCAACATTCTGGGATGTAGAATATCAGGTCCTGGGAACTTATCAACCTTCAGTCCCATTAATTTCTCCAATACAACCTTCTTACTAATACTAATTTCCTTCAATTCCTCATTTCCCCCTAATCCTTTGGATCTCTAATTCTGGGAGATTTCTTGTATCTTCCTCAGTGAAGACAGACACAAAGTCATCATTTAGCTTCACTGCCATTTCTCTATTCCCCATTATAAATTCTCCTGACTCTGCCTGTAATGGACCCACATTTGTCTCAGCCAAATGTTTCCTTTTTACGTACCGATAGAAACTTTTACAGTCTGTTTTTATGTTTGTGGGGAGTCTGGGATGAGTGAGCATAGTCTCAAAATTCGAGGCAGACCTTTCAGGAGTGAAGTTAGGAAACACCTCTACACACTAAAGGTGGTGTTAGTTTGGAACTGTCTTCTGTAAACGCCCATTGATGTATCAATAGTTCATTTTTAAATCTCAGATTGACCTTATCAAAAGTGTTTTGAAAATATCAAACCCTGATCCCACACCCAGCAAAGACATTTTTTGATGGGATGCTATAAATATTGTTATACTCGGTACGCACGGTACCTTCATGTTGCAATAAGATGTTATAATCTCTATTCAGATAACTCTCATCCCACTGGGGCAAAATTTCACTGGGTTAACATTCTGACCAAAGACTAAAACATTCCAGAAAGTGAGGCTCACAAATTTAACAGACATTTCCTTTTCTGAGTCTTGCTGGTCTGTTCTGATTTTCTGTTGGGTGACATCAACCTAGATTTAATGTTCAGACCTGAACCCACAAACGTATAACTCAGAGGCAGGATTATTACCCATTGAGCTACATCTGGCTTCAATGTTCCAAAAACAATTTAGTTGTTGTGCACGGCAAATTTTTTTGTCCCGTGCGCAGTCCCTTTAAATTTTTAAGAATCTTTGCAGACATGTGTTATTTATCACGGAACAGGACCTGCGTGGCACCTTCCAGGCTGCTGCACACAGCTTTGCAGGAACACTGACCGACACTCTCCATCCCAATCTCTTCCTCTTTCTCAGTGCTGTTTGGAAGGGAGTTCCGGGATTTTGACCCAGTCACAGTGAAGGAACGGCGATATAGTTCCAAGTCAGGATGGTGTGTGACCTGAAGCGAAACTTGCAGGTGGTGGTGTTCCCAATCGTGTTTACAGTTTGTTGGCTCTCTCTCCCCCTCCTTCTTTCTGGACCTCCCTGTCCTCCAGTCTCTTTCTGTCATGAGAACCGAAGAACAGAAGGAAGTGGGTGCAGTAACAGAGAGACCTGGGGATATCTGTGCACAAATTGAAGGTGGCAGGGCTAGTTGAGAAAGTGGTTAAAAGGCAGATTGGATCCCAGGCTTTGTAAATAGAGGCTCAGAGTATAAAAGCAAGGAAGATATGATGGACCTTTTGTAAAACACTGGTTTCACCTCAACTGGAGTATTGTCCAATCCTGGACACCACACTTCAGGAAGGATGTGGGGGCAATAGAGAGGGTGCAGAAAAGATTCACGAGCAAGGTTCCAGGGATGAGGGACTTCAGTTACGTGGATAGATTGGAGAAACTGGGGTTGTTCTCCATAGAGAAGGGAAACTCGAGAGGAGGTTTGATCGAGGTATTTCAAATCATCACGGCTTATCTCTCTGGTCTCTAATAGGCCTGACTCTTTCCTCCATTTTAGGTTGCAGCACGGTAAGTTCATATCTGAGTACTTTTTAAATGCAGTGAGGGTTTCTGCCTCCACCACCCTTTCAGGCTGTGAGTTCCAGACCCCCAGCACCCGCTGAGTGAAACAATTACTCTCAACTCCCCGCTAATCCTGCTAACAATTAATTCAAATCTATGGGCTTCCCTGGTTATATTGACCCCCTCTGTGAAGGGAAATGGGTCCTTCCTATCCACTCTATCTAGGCCCATCATCATTTTATACACTTCAATTCAATCTCCCCTCAACCTCCTCTGTTCCAAAGAAAACAATTCCAGCCTGTCCAATCTTTCCTCATAGTTAAAATTCTCCAATCCTGATAATATCCTCTGTAAATCTCCTCTGTACCCTCTCTCGTGTGATCACATCCTTCCTGTAATGTGGTGACCAGAACTGTACACAGTACTCTAGCTGTGGTCTAACTAGTGGTTTATACAGTTCTAACATAACCTCCCTGCTCTTATATTCTATACATCAGACAATAAAGGAAAGTGTCCCATATGCCTTTTTAACCAGCTAATCTAGCTGTCCTGTTAACTTCAGGGATCTGTGGACAGAACCTCCACAGTCTCTCTGTTCACAGACAGAGAGATAACGTTGGGGAGAGAGAGAGATTGTTTGGTGAGTTTGAAAGGGCAAATGTAAAATATAATCTTACTTTGATGTAAATTTTATTCCCGTGTACACAGACATCGAAGAGATAGGCATGGAGTGTGAAATATCCTGGGAGAGGGAGAAATATAGATGGAGGGAGAGAGATTGTTGGGGTGGATTGAAAAGGGTGAATGCAAGATATAATAATTTGATGTAATGCTTCACTGTTGTGTGCACAATCATATAAGAGATAGATATGGGGAGGGAAACATCAGGAGAGATCGAGAGGGACTGTCCTCCATTTTAAACATCCAGCAAGCTATTCCACTGTGGGAGCCATCACACCATCATGATATTGTTTCTGGACATTTTGAAATCTATGTCCCCGCTTATGGACCTCTGTGCTAAGGGAAATAGGTCCTTCCTATCCACTCTATCGAGGCCCCTCATAATTTTATACACCTCAACTCAATCTCTCCTCAGCCTCCTCTGTTCCAAAGAAAACAACCCCAGCCTGTCCAATCATTCCTTTGGATTTCTTTGCAATTTTGGAACTCTCTTCTGTAAATAGGAATTCATGCTGGCTTAATTGTTAATTTTTAAATCTGTGATTGATAGATTCTTGTTAACCAAAGGTATTAAGAGATAAGGGGCAAAGGTGGGATATATGGTGTTAGTTAGATCACAGATCAGCCCTGATCTCATTGAATGCTGGAACAGGGTTGAGGGGTTAAATTGCCTCCTCTTCCTATGTCCGATGTTAAATATCCTTCTTTCACTCTCAGTCACCCTGTCGGTCTGTGTCTCTCTGTTTCTCTCATTCTGTCTCTCTCTCTCTCTGTCTGTTTTGGACAGTGTCGAGCGAGATTCACTCTTGTATCCACCCCATGATCTTCCTGCCCTGGGACTGTTTGATGGGACAGTGTAGAGGGAGCTTTACTCTGTATATTAATGACTTGACTTGGGTTTACGGGGCAGAACTTTAAAGTTTGTAGATGACACAAATCTTTGGAAATGTAGCAGAGAGAGAAGAGAATAGTAGCAGACTTCAGGAGGCTGTTGGCAGTCTGGTAATTTGGACAGACACATGGCAGGTTAACTTCAATGCTGAGAAATGTGAAGTGATGGATTTTGGAAGGAAGACTGTGGGAGAGGCAATCGAAACTAAATGGTACAATGTTAAAATGGGTGAAGGAACAGAGAACCCTAACACATACAGGAGCTTTTTTTTTTTATTTCCAAAATATATTTTATTCATAAAAATCTGTAAAATTTACATTGCCAAACAGTTTCCAAACAGCACCAAAAAATACAAACATTACAAGGGAGATCAGTTTCCTTCAATACTGTCATGAGTTTCTTCCCAACCCTTCCATTTCACTATTGTCATGTCAATTACAGTTTTACATTTGCAGCAATTGAGAATATTAACGATACAGTTCGAGGGGTTTCCCATGGATCCAGCCCCTCAGTCCAGCTTGGTGGGGGGACCTTACACTGTGGTCTTTCCCCATTGAGCCTTTGCTGCGGCTGCCCCAAGCTTTAGTGCGTCCCTCAGCACGTAGTCCTGGACCTTGGAATGTGCCAGTCTGCAACATTCGGTGGTGGACAACTCTTTGCGCTGGAAGACCAGCAAGTTTCGGGCAGACCAAAGGGCGTCTTTCACCGAATTGATCGTCCTCCAGCAGCAGTTGATGTTTATCTCGGTGTGCGTCCCTGGGAACAGCCTGGAGAGCACAGACTCCTGTGTTACAGAGCTGCTTGGGATGAACCTCGACAAAAACCACTGCATCTCTTTCCACACCTGCTTTGCGAAGACACATTCCAGGAGGAGGTGGGCGACCGTCTCTTCCCCACCACAGCCAACGCGGGGGCATTGCGTGGAGGGGGCGAGACTTCGGGTGTGCATGAAGGATCTGACGGGGAGGGCCCTTCTCACCACCAGCCAAGCTACATCTTGGTGCTTGTTTGAAAGTTCTGGTGATGAGGCATTCCGCCAAATGACTGACGGTCTGCTCGGGGAACCATCCGACATGATCCACCGTTTCCTTTTTCCGTAGGGCCTTGAGGACATTCCGTGCAGACCACTGCCTGATGGACCGGTGGTCAAAAGTGTTTTCCCGCAGAAACTGCTCCACGAAGGATAGGTGGTACGGCACCGCCCAACTGCACGGAGCGTTCCGCGGCAATGTGACCAGGCCCATCCTTCGCAACACCGGGGACAGATAGAACCTCAGCACGTAGTGACACTTGGAGTTTGCGTACTGGGGATCTACACACAGCTTGATGCAGCCGCACACGAAGGTGGTCATCAGGATGAGGGTCACGTTGGGCACATTTTTCCCGCCCTTATCCAGAGATTTGAACATTGTGTCCCTCCGGACCCGGTCCATTTTAGATCCCCAGATGAAGTGGAAAATGGCTCGGGTGACTGCCACGGCGCAGGAGTGGGGTATGGGCCAGACCTGCGCCACGTACAGCAACAACGTGAGCGCCTCGCACCTGATGACCAGGTTCTTACCCACAATGGAGAGAGATCGCTGCCCCCACATGCCCAACTTTTGTCGTACCTTGGCTCCTCGCTCCTCCCATGTTTTGGTGCACGCCCCGGCCCTTCCGAACCATATCCCCAGCACCTTCAGGTAATCTGACCTGACGGTGAAGGGGACAAAGGATCGGTCAGCCCAGTTCCCAAAGAACGTGGCCTCGCTCTTGCCGTGGTTAACTTTGGCTCCCGAGGCCAGTTCGAACTGGTCGCAGATGCTCATCAGTCTGCGCACGGACAGCGGATCCGAGCAGAAGACGGCGACGTCATCCATGTACAGGGAGGTTTTAACCTGAGTGCCTCCGCTGCCTGGGATTGTCACCCCTCTTATGCTCGCATCCTTCCTAATAGACTCAGCAAAGGGTTCAATACAGCAAACAAACAAGACCGGGGACAGAGGACAACCCTGTCTGACTCCAGATTTGATCGGGAAACTTTCCGATTCCCACCCATTGATTGAGACTGCGCTACTGATGTTTGTGTAGAGCAGTTGGATCCAATTGCAGATTCCCTCCCCAAACCCCATTTTGGAAAGCACGTCCATCATGTCGGTGTGCGATATCCTGTCAAAAGCCTTCTCCTGGTCCAGGCTGATGAGGCAGGTGTCCACCCTCCTGTCCCGTACGTAGGCGATCGTATCCCTGAGTAGCGCGAGACTATCAGAGATCTTCCTGCCGGGTACAGTACAGGTCTGATCGGGGTGAATCACCAACTCCAGAGCAGACTTGACTCGACTGGCTATGACTTTGGACAGAATCTTGTCGTCAACATTAAGCAGTGAGATGGGCCGCCAATTTCTGATTTCTGCCCTCTCCCCCTTCCGCTTGTAAATGAGGGTGATGATGCCTTTTCTCATGGTCTCTGACATGCTGCCGGCCAGGAGCATACTCTCGTATACTTCCAGCAGGTCCGGGCCGACCCAGTCCCACAGGGCCGAGTACAACTCGACAGGTAAGCTGTCGCTCCCGGGAGTTTTACTCGTCTCGAAAGACTCGACGGCCTTTGTCAGCTCGTCCAGAGTTAGCGGCTTGTCCAGTCCCTCCCTCATGCTGTCATCTAAGACCTCTGTGATAGATGACAGGAAGGACTGGGAGGCTCTGCTGTCTGTGGGCTTCGCGTCATACAGCCCAGCATTAAAGGATTTGCTGATCCTTAGTATGTCGGACTGCGAAGACGTTACTGAGCCATCTTCTTCCTTCAGGCTGCTGATAACAGAGCTCTCTCTGTGTACCTTTTGGAAGAAGTAACGCGAGCACGTCTCATCCTGCTCGATGGAGCGGACTCTGGACCGGAAGATGATCTTGGAGGCCTCCTTGGCAAAGAGCGAGGCCTGCTGGCTCTTCACCTCTTGGAGGTCCTCCTTGACCTCGACCCCCATTGACTGCAACCGGAGTAGATTTTGTATAATTTTCTGGAGTCGGGACAGTTCTCTCTGTCTCTCTCTCGCCTTCTGAACACCTTTGTGGATGAAGAACCTCTTGATGTTCTCCTTAATCGCTTCCCACCAGTGAACTGGAGACTCAAAGAGGGGTTTCACGGTCCTCCAACCTTTGTAATCCCTTTTGAGTTCCTCAACGTTCTCTGGGGTCAGCAGTGTAGCATTGAGCTTCCACGTCCCTCTGCCAACCCGCTGGTCGTCCTGTAAGTGACAGTCGGCCAGTAAGAGGCAGTGGTCGGAGAAGAACACCGGCTTGACGTCGGTGGATCCGACCGTGACAGCACGGGACACAAACATGAAGTCAATCCTGGAACGGGCAGACCCGTCCGATCTTGACCATGTGTATCTGCGCTGCGCTCCGTCTGCAGGTTTGCTGAAGACGTCGTGCAGTTTGGCATCCTTGACTGTTTCTACTAGGAATCTGGACGTAGCGTCCAGTTTGCTGTCGTCACTGCCGGATCGTCCAGCCGCATCGATGATGCAGTTGAAGTCACCGCCTAGGATGACCGGCCTGGACGTCGCCAGCAGCAGTGGGAGCTGCTGGAAGACGGTCAGCCGCTCGCTGCGTTGTACCGGGGCGTACACGTTGATCAACCGGAGCGGAGCGTTGTTGTACATCACGTCTGCTACGAGGAGGCGGCCGCCCACCACCTCCTTAACTTCGGAGATGGTGAAGTTACCTCCCCGCAGCAGAATACCCAGGCCGGAGGAACGGCAGTCATTACCCCCCGACCAGATCGATGGCCCGTGGGACCACCATCGCGACCACTGCCTGTAGGTGCTGAGGTGTGGTATTCCACACTCCTGCAGAAACAGTAGGTCAGCTTTGACCTTGGCAAGGTAATCCAAGGTTGAAACACATCGCGTAGTCGATTTAATGCTACGCACATTAATGGAAGCAATTCTTACACCCATTTTTAACTAAAAATTAGTTGTTGCTTCCCATACCATTTGTCCTCGCTAGTCCCAGTCCTTCGGGATGTTCCTGCAGACCCATCGTGTGAGCAAGCAGTTTCACGTTGGTTGGGCTCAGAAACCCCTCCTGATTTTTCATGCAGGGTTTGTGCCGCTCGGGTGACATCGGTGGGGGGGGGTCTTGTAGGCAGAGAGGATTGGGTTGTCCTCAGCTGCTTCCATCTGTTCCTACTCGAAAACATCACAGCTCCCGGTCTCCCGGAGCTCAGGTGCGCCAGACGCTTCCCTGCTCCCGGTGTCCCGGAGCTGAGATGCGTTGGCCACGTCGTTACGTGTGGGGCATTGGGGTTGGGGCACGCCGGGCCCATCACAGCTTCCAGTGCCCAGGGGCTGGGATGCTTTATCATCCATCTCGGAGTTCTGCCGCCTCTTTTGAAGGGGCTGTCGTTCCAGCATTTCCCCGTCCAGTGAAGAGGAGTTGTTGCAGTCTGATTCAGAAGAGAGCCTCCTCTTGCCACTGGTTTGGGTGGTGGCTTTGTGATGTTTTTTCTTTGTGGTTTTCCTCTGGACCACTTGCCACTGACCTGTTTGTCCATCTGCTGCCTCCTCCTCCATTGATTCTGTCTGTGGAGGAGGGGTTTCCAGGCGCTGGGTAGGTGCTGTGTCGTTGGTTTCAGCTGCCTCCCCTTGCTTCTCAGGTTGAAGTTCCTCACTGCGGAGAAAGTTGCTGGTCTCCTTTCGAACAGCGGACGCCTTCGTCGAACCTTCTCCCTGCCTATCCTTGGACCTTGCCGCCTGAGCAGAGCTGAGGCAACGTTTGGGGCAGGTCTTGTAGAGATGGCCTGCCGCACTGCACAAGTTGCAACACTTAGTCTGCTTACAGTCCTTGGTCTGATGGCCTTCCGCCTTGCAGTTCTTGCAAACAACCGTGCTGCAGTTGGCTGCCATGTGAGCAGATTTGCCACAGGTGCGGCAAACTCTGGGCTGCCCAGCGTAGACCAGGAGCTGTCTGTGTGTGTGTGTCTCTCTCCCCATTTCACTCTCTCTCTTTCTCTTTCAATCCTGATCCTGACTTTTCTCGGAATCCTTCTTGGTTGAATAGTTCCCTGAAATGTTTCAGTCTCACTGTTACCAGGAACAAGTCACATTTCTGAGGTATTTTCGATATCTTAATGATTCAATTTGGAGCTTGGATTGTGTCAGGTAAATGTGGTTTCTCATTCAGACATTCCTGCATTGTGGAACTGTCAGTTATCTGTGCAGGGACAGGATATCGGGGTGTTTGAATGGAGTTGAAGATTTTGGTTGCTTGAATAGGGTGTGAATTAGATTGTGGATTGTGTCCCTGAAGGTCTTTAAGCCGATGTCCTGAGAGAATGAAGTGGTTTACCAATGTCTGAATAACATCAAAGTCTTTAGACACAAGAAAGAACAAGATTGGGGACAATATACAAAAGCTGAGACAGTCAGGTAACAACAGGAGGAAGGTGAATGTCTTTTACAGTTTGTAATCTGAAAGCCTGAGCTAATGACTGAAAAAGCAGGAGTTCAAATCCCACATTGGGCTCTTGTGAATTTGAATTTCTCTGAAAATAAAAAATAACTCTGGAATAATAAATCCTCCAAGATGAAATGATTCCCTCTCACTGCTCTGACACTGATTTACCTTCAAGTAGCTTTTTCCAGTCCACTTTTTCTAAATCACTTTCCACCAGACCAGCTTCATTCCCTAAAACTAAGTGTAAAACTGACCCATCTCTTGTTGACCTTGCTAGATACTGGCCGAAAAAAATTTCCCCTGAATGTATATTTAGAATTCTGTATCCTTGATACCTTTTACACTAGTCTCAGTTATCAATGCACTGGTTAGGTCTGCACTAGACCCTGTCTGTGTTTATATTACACATGGCCCTGTCTCTGCTATAAAAATGGCTTAAAAAGTGGAGAGAAAACCCTCCATTTTATACACAAGATCCGAAGAAATAGGAACAGGAGTAGGCCATTCAGCCCATCAAGCCTGTTCTGCCATTCTATAAGATCATGACTGATCTGATAGTGACCTTAACTCCACTTTCCTGCCTGCCCCCCATAACCCGTGACTCCCTTGTTGATCATAAATCTGTCTAACTCAGCCTTGAATATATTCAATGACCCAACCTCCACTGCTCTCTGGGGAAGAGAATTCCAAAGTCTAGCCAACCACTGAGATAAAAACAATTCCTCCTCACCTTTGTCATAAATGGGAGACCCTTTATTTTTAAACTGTGCCCCCCCCGTTCTAGACTCCCCCACAAGGGGAACATCCTCCCAGCATCCGCCCTGTAAAGTCCCCTCAGAATCTTGTATGTTTCAGTTCCATTCGACATGAATCCATGAGTCGTTCCAAGGCTGGCGGGTGGGTTTAGGGGAGACCAGAGAGAACCCCCGACCTGGTCAGCTCTTTTCAAACAGGAAACCATCAGTACATTGGCAGTGATATTACTGAAGCCCTGAGGAAGACAGGAGGAGGTCATTCGGCCCCTCGAACCTGTCCAGCCCATTCACTCAGGTCATGGCTGATTTGCCCCTTCTCCACATTGAGCTGTCTCGGCTCCGTAAACATTAATACCCTTTCCTAACAAATCTCTACCGGCAATCAGGAATTAATGTCACTGCCTGTTAACACTGGGGAATTCCTTCCCTAAACCTCTCCGTCTCTATCTCTCATTCCTGCTTAAAGACGTTCCTTCAAACTAACCTCTTTGACCAAGCTTTTGGTCATCAGCCTTAATCTCAACTTCTGTGGGTTTGGTGTCAGATTTTGTTTTATAATGCACCCTGTGTAACACATTTGGGACTTCTTATTCCTCACCTTCTCCTTCACTCCGTCTCTCTCCAGGTGTGGGCTCACCAAACCCTGTCCCATTACAGCAAGACTTCCTCACTATTGTACTCTAACCCCTTTGCAATAAAGGCCAACACTCCATTTGCTGTACCTGCATGTTAACTTTCTGTGATTTATGTACAAGGACACCCAAATCCCTCTGAACACCAACATTTCATAATTTCTCACCATTTGAAAAATGTTCTGTGTTTCTATTCTTCCTGTCAAAGTGAAGAACCTCACATCTCTCCACATGATATTCCAGCTGCCACTTTCTTGCCCGCTCACTTAACCTGTCAATCTCCCTTTGCAGTCTCTTTGTGCCCTCCTCACAGTTTACTGTCCCACCTAACTTTATATCATCAGCCCATATAAACCTAACATAGGCCGTGTTTGAGAGAGGCACTTCTGTCCTGACAAGTATTAAGATACAACTGCTGGATATTTTGTGGAGGAGATTTCTGTCCATTCATCGGAGTTGTGAAGATGAAAGATCTTTAATAAGAGATTAGAGAGTGTCCTTCTGTGTCCTCTCCCACCCTCACATCCAGCATTGGAAACACAAACACAGAGACACAAAGACACACAGACACAAAGACAGTCACATAAACACAGGCAGACTAACATGTCCAGATAAACACACACACACACATAGAAATCCACAGTCAGACACATCCATTCGCACTGACCGAGAGAGAGAGAAAGCCACACAGAGACACATATATTCACATTGACCAACTTAGACAGATAAACACAAACACTTCCCTCTGTATAAATCATGTTTTTACAAAGATCAAATTCTCTCTTTTCTCCTTTTATATTTCACTCTCGGGGTTTAAATTTATTGTCAATCTGATTTCACAGGGGGCAGGAGAATTTTTGCTTTCCTTTTCTTGTCTTTGGAGTCAGGGGGTCATGGGTCAATCCCAGTGTCAGTGACCCCTGAATCAGCACTGTGACCCTGAGTGGGGTGGGGGGAGCAGGGAGAGGGTCAGTCCCAATCTCTTAAAGGGACCCCGCACCGCCAGAACTGCTGCTTAGGTTTAAACCTTCGAGTGAGTCAGTTGGAGTTTGAACAAAGATGGGAACAAAGTGACATTGAATCTTCCAATATTTATTTATTCAGTGATGTTAATAAACAGCAAATTATCGAAATTCACACAAGTAATATTGTGAATTCAGATTAATAATTTTAAAGGAGAAACTATTGTTCATTAATTCCATTTAATTTGCCAAAAATTATCATTACGACCTTGTTTATTTCAGGGTGTAATATTAATAAATCCTTTAGGAAGACAGGAGGAGGCCGTTTGGCCCCTCGAGCCCGTCCTACCCCTTTGAGAAATTGTATTCCTCAGTCTCTCCCTGACGGTCTCTCTCTCTCTCTCTCTCTCTGTCCCTCAGCCAGACTCTCTCTCTCCTCCGTACCCGTCACTCTCCCTTCCTCACCCTATCTTTATCTATCTCTCTCTCACCCCATCTCTCTCTCTCCCTCACCCCATCTCTCTCTCTCTCTCTCCCCCTCAGCCCATCTGTCTCTCTCTCTCCCTCACCCCATCTGTCTCTCTCTCTCTCTTGTATCTTTCTCTCTCTCTCTTTCTCCCTCAGCCCATCTGTCTCTCTCTGCCTCACCCCGTCTCTCTCTCTCTCTCCCTCACCCCATCTCGCTATCTTTCTCTCCTCTCGCTCCCTCAGCCCAGCTCTCTATCTTTCTCTCTCTCTCCCCCTCAGCCCATCCGTCTCTCTCCGCCTCACCCCATCTCTCTCTCTCCCCCTCACCCCATCTCTATCACTCTGTCTTTCTCTCTCTCCCTCAGCCCATCTCTCTATCTTTCTCTCTCTCTCTCTCTCCCTCACCCCATCTCTCTCTCTCTCTCTCTCCCTCAGCCCATCTCTCTCTCTCTCTTTCTCTCTCTCCCTCACCCCATCTCTGTATCTTTCTCTCTCTCTCTCTCTCCCTCAACCCATCTCTCTCTCTCTCTCTCTCCCTCAGCCCAGCTCTCTATCTTTCTCTCTCTCTCTCTCTCCCTCAGCGCATCCATCTCTCTCTCTCCCTCAGCCCATCTCTCTCTCTCTCTCTCTCTCTCTCTCTCAGCCCATCTCTGTATCTTTCTCTCGCTCTCTCGCCCTCACCCCATCTCTCTCTATCTCTCTCTCTCTCTCTCTCCCTGTCTCTCCCTCACCCCATCCGTGTCTCTCTCCCTCAGCCCATCTTTCTCTCTCTCTCTCTCCCCCTCAGCCCATCTCTCTCTCTCTCTCTCTCTCTCAGCCCATCTCTGTATCTTTCTCTCGCTCTCTCGCCCTCACCCCATCTCTCTCTCTATCTCTCTCTCTCTCTCCCTGTCTCTCCCTCACCCCATCCGTGTCTCTCTCCCTCAGCCCATCTTTCCCTCTCTCTCTCTCTCTCTCTCTCTCCCTCACCCCATCCGTGTCTCTCTCCCTCAGCCCATCTTACTCTCTCTCTCTCTCTCTCTCTCTCCCTCACCCCATCCGTGTCTCTCTCCCTCAGCCCATCTCTCTCTCTCAGAAGAGGACCAGAGAATCATAGCGTACTATAACACAGTCTGAGGCGATTCGACCCATTGAATCTGTGCTATCTCTTTTGAAGAGCAGTCCAGTTAGTCGCACTCTCCAGCTCTTCCCCCATCACTTCATTTTTTTCTGTCATTGACTGTCCATATCTTGTCTTGGGAATGCAGCATCTAGCACATTCCATAGTGATGTCTGGGAAGTGTTTATTTGTACAAGTGAATTGACCATTTAATATTTTTAACTTACTGAACCCTTGTGTTCCCACAAAGATCAAGCTAGCAAATTCAACAGTGTCCACTTTGACTTCATCCCATCGTGTCTTATGTACATTCTCACAGGATAGCAGGTATAACTGTAGTCATAGTATTCAGCTGAAAATTGATCAGTAACATTGTGATTTGTGATTTCAGTCCATATTTACAGTACACACGGTACTTAACTATTGTAATGAAGTCATATAGTATCTATTCATCCCACTGGGGCAAAATTTCACTGGCTCCAAACTCTCACCAAACACTAAAACATTCCACAATACAAAGCTCACAAATTCAACACAAGTTCCCTTTTCTGAGTCTCGCTGGTCTGTTCTGATTCTCTGAGGGATTACTGATGCTTATCCTCCACATGAGCAGTCGTCCTAATCCCGTGTGCCTGTCCTGCTCCCAAACCCGGCATCCACTTACATTAAGGCAAGTGATACAGGAGCGTCTCAGTGACTGAGGCAGGTGAGTCTTGAGGCTGAGCCGGGCACAGTGAGTGACCCGGGTTAATCTGACACTCCAGGGACAGTTTAAACAGAACTTTACTCTGTATCTCACCCGTGCTGTACCTTCTCTGAGAGTGTTCGATGGGGCAGTGTAGACGAGGAGAGTTATTCCTTACCCATTTTAAATATAGAGAAGTGAATGTCCAAGAGATTGTTTTAAATGTGATGAGGGTTTCTGCCTCTACCACCCTTTCAGGCAGTGAGTTCCAGACACCCACCAGCCACTGGGTGAAGAAACTATTGATGTGTTTCGTTCAGTTAAGCTTGATGTCAATGTTTCCCCAGGATGTTGACGCTGGGGGATTCAGCGATGGGATAATGCTTTGAATGCCAAGGGGAGGTGGTTGGATTCTCTCTTGTTGCAGATGCTCATTGCCTGGCACTTGTGTGACGTGAATGTTACTTGTCACTGGTCGGCCCAAACCTGAATGTTGTCCGGGTCTCGGTGCATGTGGCTCTGGATTGGTTCATTATCTGAGGCAAAATACTGTGGATGCTGGAAATCTGGAAAGTATCGAGCTGAATCACTAACTCTGTTTCTCTCTCCACAGATGCTGCTTGACCTGCTCAGTATATCCAGCATTTTCTGCTGGGATTTCATTATCTGAGGAGGTGTGAATGGAACTGAACACTGTGCAATCATCAGTGAACATCCCCACTTCTGACCTTACGATGGAGGGCAGGTCATTGAGGAAGCAGCTGAAGATGGTTGGGCCTCGGACATTACCCTGAGGAACTCCTGCAGTGATGTCCTGGGACTGAGATGATTGACTTCTAACAACCACAACCATCTTCCTTTGTGCTCGGTATGACTCCAACCAGCGGATTCCAACTGACTTCAGTTTTACTCGGGCTCCTCGATGCCACACTCGGTCAAACGCTGCCTTGATGTTAAGGTCAGTCTCTCTTCCCAGTAGCAGACAGGAGTGAATCGTTCCCTTTGACCCGTTGTACACTGAACAAGCTGTGTTTCTTCACAGCCTGATACAGGACTGTACACGGCCGATTAATGTAGCCCATCAAACACTCCCAGAGCAGGTTCAGCACAGCTGAGGAATAGAGTACAGTTCCTTCAATATTCTCACTCTGTCTTCCTCTCTCTGTCTCTCCCTCCTGCTATCTCTGACACGAGGAGAGAGACAGAGGGAGAGAGGGTTAGATATGCAGAAAGAGACAGGGCTGCAGAGAGGGACAAAGTTTGGAGAGAGATTGCGGGGTCGATTGAAAGCGAGAATGTAAGAGAAATTAATTTGATGTAATCCTTCAATGCTGTGTGCACAAACATTTAAGAAATAGGGATGGAGACAGAAACATCGGGAGAAATCCAGAGGGAATATCCTCCATTTTAAACATCCAGCAAGCTATTCCACTGTGGGAGCCATCATACCATCATGATATTGGTTGTGGAAGTTTTGAAATCTATGTCCCCGCTTATGGACCTCTGTGCTAAGGGAAATAGGTCCTTCCTATCCACTCTATCGAGGCCCCTCATAATTTTATACACCTCAACTCAATCTCTCCTCAGCCTCCTCTGTTCCAAAGAAAACAACACCAGCCTGTCCAATCATTCCTTTGGATTTCTTTGTAATTTTGGAACTCTCTTCTGTAAACAGGAATTCATGCTGGCTTAATTGTTAATTTTTAAATCTGGGATTGATAGATTCTTGTTAACCAAAGGTATTCAGAGATAAGGGGCAAAGGCGGGACATATGGTGTTAGTTAGATCACAGATCAGTCCTGAGCTCATTGAATGCTGGAACAGGGTCGAGGGTTTAAATTGCCTCCTCATCTTCCTATGTCTGATGTTAAATATCCTTCTTTCACTCTCAGTCACCCTGTCTGTCTGTGTCTCTCTCTATTTCTCTCGTTCTCTCTCTCTCTCTGTCTGTTTCGGACAGTGTACAGTGAGATTCACTCTGTATCCACCCCATGATGTTCCTGCCCTGGGAGTCGTCTCTGCTTATGCTGTGTTTCACCCGGTCTCACTTTGTACTGCACAAGACCATTTCTCTGTTTATAATACAATAGGCCCTGTCTTTACTCTGTATCTCACCCCATGCTGCCCTTGCCCTGGGAGTGATGGGACAGTGCAGATGGTAATTTACTCTGTGTCTAACCCCACACTGTGATTGGCTTGGGAGTGTTTAATGGGACAGTGTAGCTGGAGCTTTACTCTGTATCCCTGGAATTTAAGTGTGGTGACAAGAACTGGACACAGTTCTCCAATTGGGGCCTAACTGGAGCTTTATAAATGTTCAGCATAACCTCCCTGCTTTTGTACTGACTGTATACAGTGTACATTGTGGTACAGGGGTATTCCCCAGGGGTTTGGATTAGGACCACTGATCTTTGTGAGAAAATTAATGACTTGGACTTGGGTTTACAGGGCATAACTTCAACATTGTGCCATCTGCAATGTAATAAACAGAGAAGGGAATAGTAGTAGTAGTAAGTCTCTGTCTTCTCTGTTCAATAAAACACTGTCAGGGCAGGTACAGTGTGGGGTTCAGAGGGATAGAGGCAGTCTGGTGAAATGGTCAGACACATGGCAGGTTAACTTCAATGCTGAGAAATGTCAAATGATGCATTTTGGAAGGAAGGCTGAGGAGAAGCGATATAAACTAAATGGTACAATGTTAAAATGGGTGCAGGGACAGAGAGATCTGGGATTTCATTTGTGTCACTTTTTATATCTTAAAGATTCAATTTGGGGCTTGCAATCTTGTCAGTTGAATTTAGCTTCATCCTGAAAAGTGTTAGCAAACGTGTTTGGAAATGTGTCAAAAGCTGTTTCCATTCAGACATTCCTGCATTGTGGAAGTGTGAGCAATCTTTGCAGAGACAGGAAATAGAGTTGTTTGAATGGACCTGCAGGTTTTGGTTGATGCAATAAGGTGAGAATTTGAATTGTGTCCCTTGCAGATCCACAGAATTGAAGGTATTTGCAGAACACCACATGAAGTAGTTTACCAATGTCTGACAAACTTCAAAGACTTCAAACACATGGAAGAAGAGAAGGGAAAAACATGCAAAATGTGAGACTGTCAGACAACAGCAGTAGGAAAATCTATCTGTTTTTATGGGTTTTAATTTGAAGGCCTGAGCTGATGATTGAAAAAGCAGGAGTTTAAATCCCACACAGGGCTGTTGTGAATTTGAATTCTATTTTTTCTTTAAAAAAAACATAAATCTGGAATTAAAAAGCCTCTGGGTTGGAATGATTCACTCCTGTCGACTAGTGCAAAGCCCGTGTGTGTCTCAGTTTTGCTGTATTTATTAATGATTTAAGATGATGGGGTAGAATGCCACATACCCAAGTTTACCAATGACACAAAAATAGGCAGCATTGTAAGCAGTGTGGCTGGAAACATCAAATTACAAAGAGATATGAATATCTTAAATAAATGGGCAAAACTGTGGTAGATAGATTTCAATGTCAGTAAAAAAGACGAAACAGATTACTTTATAAATGGTGTAAAGCTAGAAACACTGGAGGTCCAAAGAGACTTGGGCGGTGGGGGGGGTGGGGTGGGCGGGGGGGGGGCGGGGATGGGTGAGTCTGTGTCCATTTGAGTGCAGTGTAGATTTACCAGAATGATAACTGGACTCCAAGGGTTAAATTACGAGGTGATATGACACAAACTAGGGATTTATTCCCTGGAATTTAGGAGGATCAAAGTGATTTGTTCAAAGATGTTGAGATATTAAGGGGAACTGATGGGGTAGTTTGGGAGAAACTATTTCAGCATCTTGGGAACATAGGAACAGGAGTAGGCCATTCAGCCCATCGAGCCTGGTCCGCCATTCAATACTATCATGGCTGATCATCCACTTCAATGCCTTTTTCCCAGACTGAGCTTCCACAGCCCACTGGGGTAGAGAATTCCAAAGATTCACAACCCTCTGAGCAAAGAAATTTCTCCTCATCTCTGACCTAAGTGGCTTCCCCCTTATTTTGAAATTGTGTCCCCTGGTTCTAGACTCCCGAACCAAAGGAGACATCTTACCTGCATCTAACCTGTCTATCCCTTTAAGTATTTAGTATGTTTCAATAAGATCACCTCTCATTCTTCTAAAGTCCAATGAGTTTAGGCCCAACCTGTTCAACCATTCCTCATAAGACAAGCCCTTCATCCCAGGAATCAGCCGAGTGAACCTTCTCTGAACTGGTTCCAATGCATCCAGGCCTGACCATTTATCCACTTTCAAAGATGCCAAACACCTTAATATTTCCCTCTCACTCTGTTTATCCCATCCAATATTTCGCACTCCTCCTCTTTAACTACAATATCTGTATCGTTCCCCCTCTTTTTTAAAGACAGACACAAAGTATTCATTTTGAACCATGCCCACATCTCCCACCTCCACACACACATTCCCTTTTTGGTCCCTCATACTCTATCCTTAGTTATCCTCGTGCTCTTCATGTATTTATAAAACATCTTTGTGATTTCTTTGCTTTTACTTGGTAATATTTTCCGGCCATATCTTTGCTCTCCTAATTTGCTTTTTAATTTCACCCCTGAACTTTCTACACTCCTCTCAGCTTTCTGTGGTATTGCACTCTCGGTATCTGACATAAACTTCCCTTTTGTGCCTTATCCCACCCGGTTTGATCCTTGACATCCAAGGGGCTCTAGATTTCGGAGTCCCACCCTGTTTGTCTTTGTGTGAACATATTTGTTCTCAACCCTCAGTAACTCTCACTGCTCTGACACTGATTGACCTTCAAGTAGCTGTTTCCAGTCCACTTTGCTAAAATCCCCCATCTCTGGAACCACCATCCCCTCTGCTCCCTCCAATGGACCCTCACATCCTTCCTAAAGTGTGGTCACCAGAATTGGATGCAGTATTCTGGTCGTGGCCTAACCAGAGGCTTATAAACATTCAGCATAACTTTCATGCTTTTGTACTTTTATGAAGCTCAAGATCCCATATGCTTTGCTGACTACTTTCTCAATATGTCCTGCCACCTTCAAAGATGTATGTACATGTATCCCCAGGTCTCTCTGTCCCTGCACACTCTCTAGAACTGGGCCATTAAGTCTATATTGCCTCTCCCTATCCCTTCTGCCAAAATACATCACCTCACATTTCCCTGTATTAAATTCTTTCTGACACTTGTCTGCCCATTCTGCTCAACTATCTATGTCCTGTTGTAGTCAGTTGGTGTCATCCTCACTGTTTGCATCTCCTCCAAGTTTGGGATCATGGAAAAATATTAACATTTGACAAAAAGCACTGACTTTTGGGGAACACTGCTGTCTACCATCTTCCAGTCTGAAAAACAACCATTTACCACAACTCGCTGCTTTCTGTCCTTTCACCAATTTTTGATCCAAGCTGACACAGGCCCTCCTATCCCATGAGCCTCAGTTTTGTTAACCAGAATTGGACACAATACTGCAGCCGAGGACAAACTATTATTTTATAAAGGTTTAGCATCACTTCCTGACTTTTATACTCTAGACCTGTTTATAAAGCTCAGGTTCCCATCTGCTGTCTTAACCCATCAGCAAAGTGGGAAATTCTACCAGAACAATTGACCAGTTCCCTTAGACATGAATCCGTGAGTCGTTCCAAGGCTGGCGGGAGGGTTTAGAGAGAACCCCAACCTGGTCATTTTTTGAAACAGAAAACCATCGATGCATTGGCAGGGATATTAATAAAGCCCTTACAATGACAGGAGGAGGCCATTCGTCCCCTTGACACGATCCTGCCCATTCATTCAGATCATGGAAGATATATTAATTTGATATAATCCTTCACTGCTGTGTGCACAAACATATAAGAGATAGGTCCGGAGAGAGAAGCATCGGGAGAGATCCAGACGGAGTATCCTCCATTTTAAATATCCAGCATGGTATTCCACTGTGGGAGCCATCACACCCTCATGATATTGTTTCTGGACATTTTGAAATCTATGTCCCCGCTTATGGACCTCTGTTCTAAGGGAAATAGGTCCTTCCTATCCACTCTATTGAGGCCCCTCATAATTTTATACACCTCAACTCAATCTCCCCTCAGCCTCCTCTGTTCCAAAGAAAACAACCCCAGCCTGTCCAATCAGTCCTTTGGATTTCTTTGCAATTTTGGAACTCTCTTCTGTAAACAGGAATTCATGCTGGCTTAATTGTTAATTTTTAAATCTGTGATTGATAGATTCTTGTTAACCAAAGGTATTAAGAGATAAGGGGCAAAGGCGGGATACATGGTGTTAGTTAGATCACAGATCAGCCCTGATCTCATTGAATGCTGGAACAGGGTTGAGGGGTTAAATTGCCTTCTCCTCTTCCTCTGTCCCTTTGGTGTACATGGTCTACCAGAGGGCATTTGATACAGAGCCGCACAACAGACTTGTGAGCAGAATTACAGCTCGTTGAATAAATGAGACGGTAGCAACATGCATATAAAACTGGCTGAGTGACAGGAAACAGAGAACAGTGATTAATGGATGTTATTCGGGCTGGAGGAAGGTTTGTAGTGGAGTTCCCCAGGGATCAGTGTTGGGACCCTTGCTGTTCCTGATATATATTAATGTTTTAGACCTCGGTGTACAGGGCACAATTTCAAAATTTGCAGATGATACGAAACTTGGAAGCATTGTGAACTGTGAGGAGGATAGTGTAGAACTTCAAAAGGACATAGACAAGTTGGTGGAATGGGCGGACAAGTGACAGATGAGGTTCAATGTGGAGAAATGTGAAGTGATTAATTTTGGTAGAAAGAACATAGAATGGGTAAAAAGGCATAAGAGGACAGTCCTGGGATTTCTAAATAGAGACATAGAATACAAAAGCAAGGAAGATATAATGGACCTTTGTAAAACACTGGTTTCACCTCAACTGGAGTATTGTCCAATTCTGGACACCACACTTGAGGAAGGATGTGGAGACATTAGAGAGGGTGCAGAAAAGATTCACGAGCAAGGTTCCAGGGATGAGGGACTTCAGTTATGTGGATAGATTGGAGAAGCTGGGATTGTTCTCTGTGTCTCTCTCTGTCCTCCTCTCTCTATCTCTCCCTCCTGCTGTCTCTAACACTAGGAGAGAGACAGAGGGAGAGAGGGTTAGATATGCAGACAGAGAGAGAGGGCTGTAGAGAGGGACAAGGTTGGAGAGAGAGAGATTGTTGGGGTGGATTGAAAGGGAGAATGTAAGATATATTAATTTGATGTAATCCTTCACTCCTGTGTACACAAACAGAGAAAGATAGGTGTGTAGAGTGAAATATTAGTAGAGAGGGAGAAATGTGGATGAAGTTGGGGCCCAGGCGGCCGGTTCTGATGATCCAGAAGGAAAACACTCTATTGTAAACATCCAGCAAGCTATTCCACTGTGGGAGCCATCACATCCTCATGATATTGATTTGGAAATATTGAAATCTCTGTCCCTGGTTATTGACCCCTCTGCTAAGGGAAATGGGTCCTTCCTATCCACTCTATCTCAGCCCATCATCATTTTATACAATATAGACAGCAAAGTATATTATATGAGTGGAAACTGTAAACATTACACTCAGTACACACGGTATCTGACTGTTGTAATAAGCTAATATAGATTCTATTCATCCCACTGGGACAAAATTTCACTGGATCAACATTCTCACCAAATACTAAAACATTCCACAATGCAAGGATCAATAATTCAACACAAGTTTACCTTTTTAATTCCCCCTGGTCTCTCCATCTCTCTCACACTCCCTCCCTCTCTTCATCACTTTCCCTCTCTCCTTCCCTCTCTCTCTGTTTCTTTCTCTCTCTCTGTCTCTCCCTCTTTCTCTGTCTCTCCCTCTCTCTTTCTCTGCCTCTGTCTATGACTCTTTGTCTCTCTCACACCATCTCTCCCTCTCTCTCTCTGCCTCACCATCTCTCTGTCTCTCTCTCTCCTTTTACTCTGGATCTCTCTCTCTCTCTCCCGCTCTCTCTCCCTTTGTCGCTGTCTGTCCCTATCCATCTCTGCCTGTCTGTCTCCCTCTCTCTGCCTCTCCCTCTTTCTCTGTCACTCTCTCTCTCTCTCCCTCTCTCTTTCTCTCCCTCTCTCACTCCCTTTGTTGCTTTCTGTCCCTATCCCTCTCTGTCTGTCTGTCTGTCTCTCTCTGTGTCTCTCTCTCCTCTCTCTCTGATGCTCTCTTTCTCTCTGCCTCTGTCCATGACTCTCTTTATGCCTCCCTTACACCATCACACCATCTCTCCCTGTCTCTCTCTCTCTCTCTCTCTCTCTGCCTCTTTCTCTCTCTCTTTCTCTCTCCTTTAGTCACTGTCTGTCCCTATCCATCGCTCTCTGTCTCTCTCTCTCTCAGCCTCTCTCTATCTGTACATCTCTCTCTATTTCTCTCTCTCTCTCTCTCTCTTTCTCCATGACTCTCTTTATGTCTCTCTCACACCATCTCTTTCTCTCTGTCTGACTCTTTCTGCCTATCTCTCTCTCTCTCTCTTTCCATGACTCCATTTGTGCCTCCCTTACACCATCGCTCCCTCTCTCTGTGTCTCTCCCTCTCTCTGTGTCTCTCCCTCTCTCTCTGTGTCTCTCCCTCTCTCTCTGTGTCTCTCCCTCTCTCTGTGTCTCTCCCTCTCTCTATGCGTCTCTCCCTCTCTCTCTCTGTATCTGCCTCTCCCTCTCTGCCTCTTCCCCACCTGACTTTTTCATTGTCTTTCCCCATCACTCTCTCTCTCTCTGCTTCTCCCTCGTTCCCTCTCTCTTTCCCTTTGTCGCTGTCTGTCCCTATCCATCTCTCACTGTCTGCCTATCTCTGTCTCCCTCTCTATCTGCCACTGCCTCTCCCTCTCTCTCTCTCTCTTTCTCTGCCTCTGTCCATGACTCTATTTGTGCCTCCCTTACACCATCTCTCCCTCTGTCTCTGCCTCTCCCTCTCTTGTGCTCTCCGTCTCTCTCACTGCCTCTCTCGCCATACCTCTTCCTGTCTCTCTCTCTCTGTTTTTCTCTCTCTCTGTCTCTTTGTCTGTCTCTCTCTCTCTGTCTCTCCTCTCACTCTCTGTCCATGACTCTCTCTGTGTCAATCTCACACTATTTCTCTCTCTCTCTCTCTCTCTGCCTGTCCCTGTCTCCACCACTCTCTGTCTCTCTCTCCCACCATCTATCTCTCTCCCTCTGTACCCTCTCAATCCCAATCTCTTGCTGTGTCATTCCCTCAACGATGCTGCACACAGCTTTGCAGGAACACTGACCGACACTCTCCATCCCAATCTCTTCCTCTTTCTCTCTGGTAATCTCTCCCCATTGCTATCCTTCCCTCTCTCTGTTATTCTCTCTCTATATCTATCCCTGTCTTTCTCACTGTTATTCTCTCCATCTGAATGGAGGAGAAGAAAGAGAGGCATATATAGAGGCTCCCTGCCTCCCTCCCTCTCTCGCTCCCTACTCCCCTCACTCGCCGAGATTCTGGAGTGTTGTAGGTGCTGCACTCATCCAGGCAAGTGGAGAGATACCATCACACACCTGACTTGTGTCTTGTAGGTGGTGGAAAGGCTTTGGGGAGCCAGGGGGTGAGTCACTTGTAGCCACAGTATTGATGTGATTTCTTCAGTTCAATTCCTGGTCAATGTTTCCCCAGGATGTTGATGCTGGGGGATTCAGCGATGGGATAATGCTTTGAATGCCAAGGGGAGGTGGTTGGATTCTCTCTTGTTGCAGATGCTCATTGCCTGTCTGTGTGTGTTTTTCTGTGTTTGTGTTTTTCTGTGCTCTGGGACCAATTTCCTCATGGAGAGGTCATAATGGTGCCTCATAATTGACTAGTTAGCAAAATGAATGTTCATGGAATGAATGGGACAGGGACAGAGTGGATACGACATTGGATAAGGGATAGAACACAGAGAGTAGTGGTGAATGGTTGGTTCAGACTGGAGGACGGTATCTATGCCTGACATAATCTTATACACTTCTATTCAATCTCCCCTCAATCTCCTTTGTTCTAAAGAGATCAAACCCAGCTTTTCCAACCTAACTTTGTAGCTAAAATCCCTCATCCCTGGAACCATTCTGGTAAATCTCCTCTGCACCCTCTCAAGGACCCTCACCTCCTTCCTAAAGTGTGGTGACCAGAACTGGACACAATTCTCCAATTGGGGCCTAACTAGAGCTTTATAAATGTTCAGCATAACCTCCCTGCTTTTGTACTGACTGTATACAGTGTACATTGTGGTACAGGGGTATTCCCCAGGGGTTTGGATTAGGACCACTGATCTTTTTGATATATATTAATGACTTGGACTTGGGTTTACAGGGCATAACTTCAACATTACACCATCTGCAATGTAATAAACAGGGAAGGGAATAGTAGTAGACTTCAGGAGGATAGAGGCAGTCTGGTGAAATGGTCAGACACATGGCAGGTTAACTTCAATGCTGAGAAATGTCAAATGATGCATTTTGGAAGGAAGGCTGAGGAGAAGCGATATAAACTAAATGGTACAATGTTAAAATGGGTGCAGGGACAGAGAGATCTGGGATTTCATTTGTGTCACTTTTTATATCTTAAAGTTTCAATTTGGGGCTTGTAATCTGTAAATTAAATTTAGCTTCATCCTGAAAAGTGTTAGTAAACGTGTTGGGAAATGTGTCAAAAGCTGTTTCCATTCAGACATTCCTGCATTGTGGAAGTGTGAGCTTTCTTTGCAGAGACAGGAAATAGAGTTGTTTGAATGGACCTAAAGGTTTTGGTTGATGCAATAAGGTGAGAATTTGAATTGTGTCCCTTCCAGATACACAGAATTGAAGGTATTTACAGAACACCACATGAAGTAGTTTACCAATGTCTGACAAACATCAAAGTCTTCAGACACATGGAAGAAGAGGCGAAGGGAACAATATACAAAACCTCAGACAGTCAGACAACAGCAGTAGGAAAATGAATCTCTTTTTATGGGTTTTAATTTGAAGGCCTGAACTGAGGATTGAAAAAGCAGGAGTTCAAATCCCACACTGGGCTGTTGTGAATTTGAATTCTGTTTTTTCTATTAAAAAAAACATAAATCTGGAATTAAAAAACCTCCAGGATGGAATGATTCACTCCTGTCGACTAGTGCAAAGCCCGTGTGTGTCTCAGTTTTGCTGTATTTATTAATGATTTAAGATGATGTGGTAGAATGCCACATCCCCAAGTTTACCAATGACACAAAAATAGGCAGCATTGTAAGCAGTGGAGCTGGAAGCATCAAATGACAAAGAGATATTAATATCTGAAGTGAATGGGCAAAACTGTGGTAGATAGATTTCAATGTCAGTAAAAAAGACGAAACAGATTACTTTATAAATGGTGAAAAACTAGAAACACTGGAGGTCCAAAGAGACTTGGGGAATCCATGTCCATTTGAGTCTTCCTGTCTGTCTCTCCCTCCTGCTATCTCTGACACTAGGAGAGAGACAGAGGGAGAGAGGGTTAGATATGCAGGCAGAGAGAGAGCTGTAGAGGGGGACAAGGTTGGAGAGAGAGATTGTTGGGGTGGATTGAAAGGGAGAATGTAAGATCATTATTTTGATGTAATCCTTCACTGCTGTGTGCACAATTTTGGATCTCACTTCTGCAAACGGCAATTCATGCTGGATTAATTGTTAATTTTTAAATCTGTGATTGATGGATATTTGCTGACAAAAGGTATGAAGTGATTTGGGGCAAAGACGGGTATATGGAGTTGATCACAGATCATCATGATCTCTTTGAATGACAGAACAGGGTTGAGGGGCTAAATGGCCTCCTCCTCTTCCTCTGTCCTCTGACAAAGATCCTGCTATCACTCTCTGTGTCTGGGTCACCCTCTCGGTCTGTGTCTTCCTCTTTGCCTCTCTTTCTGTCTGTCTGTGTCTCTTTCCCTCCTCTCTCAGAACATCAGTCAGCTATTTTAGGTTTGTTCACGATGGCCAATTTATGTTAGCACAGCACTGGGACATTTATTTCAGAGACTGACGCCTCACTAATGTAATGCTTTAAACTTGAAAGAGAAACAGATCCTGGGATTCAGTTGAATGTAGCTTCTCATCCCAAAATGTGTCAGCAAACGTGTTTTTCAAATCAATTCAACAACAACCTCAACAGGCGAAAAACACCAACAAATGCAGCAACAACCTCAACATGGGAAAAAGCACCAACAAATGCAACAATTTCAACAGAAAAAGAACAGCTTCTTGAGGACAAAAAAAAACCAAATACAACAACAACGTCAGTAGGAGAAAAGCCACCAACAAAGTCATCATCATCAGAAGGGGAAAACACACTGATAAATAGGGCAGTGGCACAAGCTGTTGGAGGGACAGGAAATCGTTTATGAAGGGGCAGAGTATCTGACCACAGCCGGGATGGTGTAATTGTTAACAACAAAACCCATTTCAGCCTGCAATATGAAAAGGAGGGATAGAGAGCTGAGAGGGAATCAGTTGATTTTGACTGAGTTAATGAGGGGGCAATGGCGTCATGCCGCTCCCACAATGCCCCGCGACTGGGAAAGGCCCCTATCTGTAGGACAGGCCGCGCTGCTTTCTGGGAGGAGGCTCTGCACATGCGCATCTCTACATGACGGAAAGAAACGGCCGACGGGGACGTCACGCAAACATGGCGGCTGATGACGCCTCAGTCCCTCCAGGGCGCCACTGAGCTTTGATTGGCTGCGTGGCCCCACGTGTTTGGAGGTCAACGGGTCAAAAGCTGCCTGCGGTTTGGGCGTCATGTGACCACCCTGGGGTGGGGGAGGGGTCAGCACCAGACTCTTAAAGGGACCCTGCACCACCAGAACTGTCCCAAACTCTTAAAGGGACCCAACATGAACTGACAGAGCAAGAGAGTTAGAGAGCAAGTAATAGAGAGGGAAATAGAAAAGAGAGAGTGATGGAGAGAGAGAGAAATGAGATTGAAAGAATAATAGAGGGATGGAGAGAGTGAGAGAAAATAGGTGAGAGGGAGAGAGTGAGAGAGCAAGAGATGGAGGGAGAATCTCCTCAATTGGACAGAGATGGAGAGAGAGTGATAGAGAGATGTGAAGAGAGATCAAAGAGAAAGGAAGGTGGAGAGTGAGGGAGAGGTAGAGTTTGAGAGTGAGGGAACAGATAAATGGAGAGATAAAGGTGAGGTGAGAGTAACAGAGCGAGAGAGAGAGAGAGAGAGAGAGAGAGTGGGAAGGAAAATGAGAAATTAGAGGAAAAGAGCAGACACAGGATGGACAGAAAGAGTGAAAAATGAATGAGAGATAGAGTGTCCGTCAGAGAGAGAGGGAAAGTCCGGGATACATGTAAACAGAGAGAGAGGCAGATAGTGTGTGTGTGTGTGAGAGAGAGAGAGATCAGCACACGTTCACAGTAAAGAAAGTCTCACCGTGTCAAACAGTCATTTAATTGGGTGCACAACCAGACAAAAGTAACTTTATCCCCGGGAGAATGAGTGGAGTCAGACATATAAAAACAGATTGCCGGTTAATGCCCAGATAAGCTTTATTAAAGATTAAAAGTTGCAGAGAGAAATCACCCAGTAATCCAGGTTGTAACCCATTGGACTCGATACAATGGTCCAAAAATATTATCACTGCCAATCAAACAAATTCATCAGCTCAACAGCGATTAGTGAAATGATCCACAAACTGCAGTTTTCAATGATTCGAGGAAGATTACAGAGCATGACTGAGAACATGTAGACAGACACAAAGTATTTGTTTAGTTTCTCTGCCATTGTCCTATGATGAGAGGCTGAGTCAATAGGACCTGTATTCTCTGCAGTTGAGAAGAATGAGAGGTGATCTCATTGAAACATATCAGATTCTAAAGGGACTGGATAGGGTCGACACTGAGAGTTTATTTCCGCTGGTTGGGAAATGAAAGTCTCCCTTATCCCTTCCTAACCAGCTTATCCACCTGTCCTGTCAGCCTCAGGAATCAGTGAACATTCACTCCAAGGTCCCGCTGTTCACAGACACAGAGAGAATGTTGGAGACAGTCACGTTGTTAGGTTAGATCGAAAGGGCAAATGACAAATGTGATCATACTTTAATGTCATCCTGTGTACACAGAGGTACAAGAAATAGGTGTAGAGTGTGAAACATCAGGAGAGAGGGAGAAATATAGATGGAGAGAGTGTAACAGTGAGAAAGGGAGAGATAGGCAAGGAGAGAGAAGTGGGATTGATAGATTCTTGTTTTCAGAGATCAGGGGCAAAGGCGGGATATATGGTGTCAGTTAGATCACAGATCAGCCCTGATCTCATTGAATGCTGGAACAGAGTTGAGGGGTTAAATTGCCTCCTCATCTTCCTATGTCCGATGTTAAATATCCTTCTTTCACTCTCAGTCAATCTGTCGGTCTGTGTCTCTCTGTTTCTCTCTTTCTGTCTCTCTCTCTTGAGCTGTCTGTTTCGGACAGTGTACAGTGAGATTCACTCTGTATCAACCCCGTGATGTTCCTGCCCTGGGAGTGGTCTCTGCTTCTGCTGCATTTCACCCGGTCTCAATTTGTACTGCACAAGACCATTTCTCTGTATATAATACAATAGGCCTTGTCTTTACTCTGTATCTAACCCCATGCTGCCCCTGCCCTGGGAGTGTGTGATGGGACAGTGCAGAGGAAAATTTACTCTGTGTCTAACCCCACACTGTGCTTGGCTTGGGAGTGTTTAATGGGACAGTGTAAATGGAGCTTTACTCTGTATCCCTGGAATTTAGAAGATTAAGGGGTGATTTGATGATGGTTTTCAGAGTATGAAAGAAACTGATGGGTAGACGGAGAGAAACAATTCCCACTGGCTGCAGAGTCTAGAACTTGTGGACATAGTCTAAAAATCTAAACATAGTCTAAAAACCATTCAGGAGTGAAATGAAGAAACACTTCAACATACCAGGTGTGGTATCAGTTTAGAAATCTCTTCCACAAACAGATATTGATGCTGAGACACTTGTTAATTTTTAAATCTGAGATTGATGGATTTTTACTAACAACAGGTATTAAGTGATAAGGGGCAAAGACAGGAATGTGGAGTTCGATCACAGATCAGCCATGATTTAATTGAATGACAGCACAGGGTTGAGGGACCAAATGGCCTCCTGCTCTTCCTCTGTCCTCCGACAAATATCCTGCTATCACTCTCTGTGTCTGGGTCACCCTCTTGGTCTGTGTCTCCCTCTTTGTCTGTCTGTCTCTCCTCTCAGAACATCAGTGGATATCCACACACATCAGTCAGCCATTTTAGGTTTGTTCACGGTGGCCATTTTACGTTACCGCAGCACTGGGACATTTATTTGAGAGTGACTCCTCACTAGGAGAGAGACAGACAGAGGGAGAGAGGGTTAGATATGCAGACAGAGAGAGAGTGCTGTAGAGAGGGACAAGGTTGGAGAGAGAGAGATTGTTGGGGTGGATTGAAAGGGAGAATGTAAGATATATTAATTTGATGTAATCCTTCACTCATGTGTACACAAACAGAGAAAGATAGGTGTGTAGAGTGAAATATTAGTAGAGAGGGAGAAATGTGGATGAAGTTGGGGCTCAGGCGGCCGGTTCTGATGATCCAGAAGGAAAATGCTCCATTGTAAACATCCAGCAAGCTATTCCACTGTGGGAGCCATCACACCCTCATGATATTGATTTGGAAATATTGAAATCTCTGTCCCTGGTTATTGACCCCTCTGCTGAGGGAAATGGGTCCTTCCTATCCACTCTATCTCAGCCCATCATCATTTTATACAATATAGACAGCAAAGTATATTATATGAGTGGAAACTGTAAACATTACACTCAGTACACACGGTATCTTACTGTTGTAATAAGCTAATATAGATTCTATTCATCCCACTGGGACAAAATTTCACTGGATCAACATTCTCACCAAATACTAAAACATTCCACAATGCAAGGATCAATAATTCAACACAAGTTTCTTTTTTTTCAGAGATACAGAACTGAAACAGGTCCTTCGGCCCATCAAGTCAGTGCTGACCATCAACCGCCCATTGATACTAATCCTACATTAATCCCATTACCCTCTCACATCCCCACCTTCCCTCAATTCCCCTACCACCTAACTATACTAGGAGCAATTTATAATGACCAATTTACCCATCAACCTGTAAGTCTTTGATTCTGGGAGGAAAGGGAAGCACTCGGTGGAAACCCACACGGTCACAGGGAGAACTTGCCAAATCCGCACAGGCAGTACCCAGAATCGAACCCGGGTCGCTGGATCTGTGAGGCTGCGGTGCTAACCACTGCATCACTGTTCCTTGTTTAATTCTTCTTGGTCTCTCCGCCTCTCTTACACACCCTCCCACTCTTTGTCTCTCTCTCCCTCCTTCTCTGTCTCCCCCTCTCTCTGCATCTCCCTCTGTCCAAGACCAGTTTGGAGAGAAAGAGATTGTTTGTGTCTCCCACACCATCTATCCCTCTCTCTCTGTGTCTCTCTCTGTCTCTCTCTCTCCTTCTTTTAGTCTGTCTCTCCCTCTGTCCATGACTCTGCCTCTCTCTCTCTCTGTCTGACTCTCCCTTTGTTGCTGTCTGTCCCTATCCATTTCTCTCTGTCTGTTCTCTCTGTCTGTCTCCCTTACACAATCTCTCCCTGTCTCTGTCTCTCCCTTTCTCGCACTCTCTCACTCTTTCTCTGCCTCTCTCTCACTGTGTCTCCCTGTCTCTCCCTCTCTTTCTCTCTGTTTCTCTCTCTCCCTCTGTCTTTTTCTCTCTCTTCTCTCTGCCTCTCCCTCTCTCCCTCTCTGTGTCCCTCTCCCTGTCTGACTTTCTCATTGTCTTTCACCATCATTGTCTCTGTCTCCCTCTCTCTGCCTCTCCCTCTCTCTGCTAATGCCTCTCCCTCTCTCTCTCTCTCTCTCTGTCTCTCTCTCTCTGTCTCTCCCTCTCTCTCTCAGTCTCTACCTGTCCCTCTATTTCTCTCTCTGTGTGTCTCTCCCTCTCTCTCTCTGCCTCTCTCATTCTCTCTCTCTCTCTCTGTCTTTGTCTCTCTCTCTGCCTCTCCCTCTGTCCCTCTCCCTCTCTGACTTTCTCATTGTCTTTCTCCATCATTGTCTCTGTCTCCCTCTCTCTGCCTCTCCCTCTCTCTGCTAATGCCTCTCCCTCTCTCTCTCTCTCTCTCTCTCTGTCTCTCTCTCTCTGTCTCTCCCTCTCTCTCTCAGTCTCTACCTGTCCCTCTATTTCTCTCTCTCTGTGTCTCTCCCTCTCTCTCTCTGCCTCTCTCATTCTCTCTCTCCCTCTCTCTGTCTTTGTCTCTCTCTCTGCCTCTCCCTCTGTCCCTCTCCCTCTCTGACTTTCTCATTGTCTTTCTCCATCACTGTCTCTGTCTCTCTCTCTCTGCCAATGCCTCTCCCTCTCTGTCTCTCTCTCTGTCTCTCTCTGTCTCTCCCTCTCTGTTTCTCTCTTTCTCTCTCTCTCTGTCTCTCTCTCTCTCTCTGTCTCTCTCTCTCTGCCTCTCCCTCTCTCCCTCTCTGTGTCCCTCTCCCTCTCTGACTTTCTCATTGTCTTTCTCCATCACTGTCTCTGTCTCCCTCTCTCTGCTAATGCCTCTCCCTCTCTGTCTCCCTGTCTCTCCCTCTCTCTCTCTGTCTCTCTCTCGGTTTCTCTCTCTTTCTCTGTTTCTCTGTTTCTCTCTCTCTCTCTATCTCTATCCCTCTCTCTCTCTCTCTGCCTCTCCCTCTCTCCCTCTCTGTGTCCCTCTCCCTCTCTGACTTTCTCATTGTCTTTCTCCATCACTGTCTCTGTCTCCCTCTCCCTCTCCCTCTCTGTCTCTCTCTGTCTGTCTGTCTCTCTCTCTCTGTCTCTCCCTCTCTCTCTCTGTCTCTACCTGTCTCTCTATTTCTCTCTCCCTCTCTGTCTGTCTGTCTCTCTCTCTCTTTGTCTCTTTGCATGACTCCATTTGTGTCTCCCTTACACCATCTCCCACTCTCTCTGATTATGTCTCTCTCTCTGTCTCTCCCTCTCTTGTGCTCTCTGTCTCTCTCATTGCCTCTCTCTCTGCCTCTCCCTCTCTCTCTCTGCCTCTCCCTCTCTCTCTCTGCCTCTCCCTCTCTCTCTGCCTCTCCCTCTCTCTCTCTGCCTCTCCCTCTCTCTTTCTTTGCCTCTGTCCATGACTCCATTTGTGCCTCCCTTACACTATCTCTCCCTCTCTCTCCCTCTCTTGAGCTCTCTCTCTCTCTCTACCTCTTCCTCTCTCTCTGTCTGTCTCTCTCTGTCTGTCTCTCCTCTCTTTCTCTCCATGACTCGGTGTCTCTCACACCATTTCTCTCTCTCTACCTCTGTCTCTCTGCCTTTCCCTGTCTCTACCTCTCTCTCAGTCTCTCTCACTACCGCTCTGTCGCTCTCTCTCTCCCTCTGTCTCCCTTTGTCGTTGTCTGTCCCTATCCATCTCTCTCTCTCTCTATCTCTCTGTCTATCTCCCTTTGTAGTCTATTTGTGTCCTCCTCACAGCTTACTGTCCCACCTAACCTTGTATCTCTCTCCTTCGTCCTGTTTAACTCACTCACTCTCTCCCTCGGCCCAATGCACAAGTTAAGACAGTATTTGACCATGCCTCTGTTGATATTATACTCGGCCCTGTCTCTGGTGTAGAAATGGTTAAAAAGTGTTTGAAAATGGGATGCCCTCCATTTTACATGTACAGGTGGAACTCCCACCATTTTATATATAGAGAGGGATCTCCCTCCATTTTATACACAGAAGAGCATCTCCCTCCAATTTATGCGTGGAGGGGGAGCTCCCTCCATTTTGTGCGGTCAGGGGGAGCTCCCTCCATTTTGTGCGGTTAGGGGGGGCTCCCTCCATTTTGTGCGGTCAGGGGGAGCTCCCTCCATTTTGTGCGGTCAGGGGGAGCTCCCTCCATTTTGTGCGGTCAGGGGGAGCTCCCTCCATTTTGTGCGGAGAGGGATTTCTTCAGCTCAGTTTCTGGTGAATGTTTCCTCAGGATGTTGATGCTGGGGGATTCAGTGATGGGATAATGCTTTGAATGCCAAGGGGAGGTGGTTGGATTCTCTCTTGTTGCAGATGCTCATTGTCTGTCTGTGTGTGTTTTTCTGTGTTTGTGTTTTTCTGTGCTCTGGGACCAATTTCCTCATGGGGAGTTCATAATGGTGCCTCATAATTGACTAGTTAGCAAAATGAATGTTCATGGAATGAACGGGACAGGGACAGAGTGGATACGACATTGGATAAGGGATAGAACACAGAGAGTAGTGGTGAATGGTTGGTTCAGACTGGAGGACGGTATCTATGCCTGACATAATCTTATAGACTTCTAGTCAATCTCCCCTCAATCTCCTTTGTTCTAAAGAGATCAAACCCAGCTTTTCCAACCTAACTGTAGCTAAAATCCCTCATCCCTGGAACCATTCTGGTAAATCTCCTCTGCACCCTCTCAAGGACCCTCACCTCCTTCCCAAAGTGTGGTGACCAGAACTGGACACAATTCTCCAATTGGGGCCTAACCAGAGCTTTATAAATGTTCAGCATAACCTCCCTGCTTTTGTACTGACTGTATACAGTGTACATTGTGGTACAGGGGTATTCCCCAGGGGTTTGGATTAGGACCACTGATCTTTTTGATATATATCAATGACTTGGACTTGGGTTTACAGGGCATAACTTCAACATTAAACCATCTGCAATGTAATAAACAGAGAAGGGAATAGTAGTAGACTTCAGGAGGATAGAGGCAGTCTGGTGAAATGGTCAGACACAGGGCAGGTTAACTTCAATGCTGAGAAATGTCAAATGATGCATTTTGGAAGGAAGGCTGAGGAGAAGCGATATAAACTAAATGGTACAATGTTAAAATGGGTGCAGGGACAGAGAGATCTGGGATTTCATTTGTGTCACTTTTTATATCTTAAAGATTCAATTTGGGGCTTGTAATCTCTAAATTGAATTTAGCTTCATCCTGAAAAGTGTTAGCAAACGTGTTTGGAAATGTGTCAAAAGCTGTTTCCATTCAGACATTCCTGCATTGTGGAAGTGTGAGCTTTCTTTGCAGAGACAGGAAATAGGGGTGTTTGAATGGACCTGCAGGTTTTAGTTGATGCAATAAGGTGAGAATTTGAATTGTGTCCCTTGCAGATACACAGAATTGAAGGTATTTACACAACACCACATGAAGTAGTTTACCAATGTCTGACAAACTTCAAAGACTTCAGACACATGGAAGAAGAGGAGAAGGGAACAATATACAAAACCTGAGACAGTCAGACAACAGCAGGAGGAAAATGAATCTCTTTTTATGGGTTTTAATTTGAAGGCCTGAGCTGATGATTGAAAAAGCAGGAGTTCAAATCCCACACAGGGCTGTTGTGAATTTGAATTCTGTTTTTTCTTTAAAAAACATAAATCTGGAATTAAAAAGCCTCCAGGTTGGAATGATTCACTCCTGTCGACTAGTGCAAAGCCCGTGTGTGTCTCAGTTTTGCTGTATTTATTAACGATTTAAGATGATGGGGTTGAATGCCACTTACCCAAGTTTACCAATGACACAAAAATAGGCAGCATTGTAAGCAGTGTAGCTGGAAGCATCAAATTACAAAGAGATATTAATATCTGAAGTGAATGGGCAAAACTGTGTTAGATAGATTTCAATGTCAGTAAAAAAGACTGGATCAGAGTACTTTATAAATGGTGTAAAGATAGAAACACTGGAGGTCAAAAGAGACTTTGGGGGGGGTCTGTGTCCATTTGAGTGCAGTTTAGATTTACCAGAATGATAACTGGACTCCAAGGGTTAAATTACGAGGTGATATTACACAAACTAGGGATTTATTGCCTGGAATTTAGGAGGATCAAAGTGATTTGATCAAAATTGTTGAGATATTAAGGGGAACTGATGGGGTAGTTTGGGAGAAACTATTTCGGCAGCTTGGGAACATAGGAACAGGAGTAGGCCATTCAGCCCATCAAGCCTGCCCTGCCGTTCAACATTATCATGGCTGATCATCCACTTCAATGCCTTTTTCCCAGACTGAGCTTCCACAGCCCACTGGAGCAGAGAATTCCAAAGATTCACAACCCTCTGAGCAAAGACATTTCTCCCCATCTCTGACCTAAGTGGCTTCCCCCTTATTTTGAAATTGTGTCCCCTGGTTCTAAACTCCTGAACCAAAGGAGACATCTTCCCTGCATCTAACCTGTCTATCCCTTTAAATATTTAGTATGTTTCAATAAGATCACCTCTCATTCTTCTAAACTCCAATGAGTTTAGGCCCAACCTGTTCAACCATTCCTCATAAGACAATCCCTTCATCCCAGGAATCAGCCGAGTGAAGCTTCTCTGAACTGATTCCAATGCATCCAGGCCTGACCATTTATCCACTTTCAAAGATGCAAAACACCTTAATATTTCCCTTTCACTCTGTTTATCCCATCCAATATTTCACACTCCTCCTCTTTAACTACAATGTCTGTATCGTTCCCCCTCTTTGAGAAAGGCAAAGGTATTAAGAGATAAGGGGCAAAGGCGGGATACATGGTGTTAGTTAGATCACAGATCAGCCCTGATCTCATTGAATGCTGGAACAGGGTTGAGGGGTTAAATTGCCTCCTCCTCTTCCGATGTCTGATATTAAATATCCTTCTTTCACTCTCAGTCATTCTGCCTGTCTCTCTCTCTCTATCTCTCTCTCTGTCTGTTTCGGACAGTGTAGAGCGAGATTCACTCTGTATCCACCCCATGATGTTCCTGCCCTGGGAGTCGTCTCTGCTTCTGCTGTGTTTCACCCGGTCTCACTTTGTACTGCACAAGACCATTTCTCTGTTTATAATACAATAGGCCCTGTCTTTCTTCTGTATCTCACCCCATGCTGCCCCTGCCCTGGGAGTGATGGGACAGTGCAGATGGTAATTTACTCTGTGTCTAACCCCACACTGTGCTTGGCTTGGGAGTGTTTAATGGGACAGTGTGGATGGAGCTTTACTCTGTATCCCTGGAATTTAGAAGATTAAGGGGTGATTTGATCAAAAGTTTTCAGAATATTAAGGGAAACTGATCGGGTAGACGGAGAGTAACAATTCCCACTGGCTGCAGAGTCTAGAACTTGGGGGCATAGTCTAAAAATCTAAACATAGTCGAAAACCATTCAGGAGTGAAATGAATAATCACTTCAACACACCAGGTGTGGTATCAGTTTGGAACTCTCTTCCACAAACAGCAATTGATGCTGAGACACTTGTTAATTTAAAAATCTGGGATTAATGGATTTTTGCTCACAAAAGGTATGAAGTGATATGGGGAAAAGAGGAAAATATGGAGTTAGATCACAGATCAGTCACGATCTCATTGAATGACAGAACAGGGTTGAGGGGCCAAATGGCCTCCTCCTCGTCCTCTGTCCAATGACAATATCCATCGACACTATCTGTGTCTCGATCTGTGCCTCTCTCTTTGTCTCTCTTTCTGTCTGTCTGTCTGTCTCTCTCCACCCTTAGACATCTGTGGAAATCCACAAACATTAGTCAGCCATTTTAGGTTGGTTCTTGGTGGACATTTTATGTTCCCACATCACTGAGACATTTATTTCAGAGACAGAATCCTCACCAATGTAAGGTCAGTGCTTAAAATGTGACAGAGACACAGACATGGAGACACTGAGACACACAGTACTGGAAAGGAATCAATCATTCCCTTGTACCCAATCATTTGCCCTCCACTGAGGTTAGGCTGAGTGGCCTGTAATTACTCAGTCTATCCCTTTCTCCCTTTTTAATCAATGGTACAACATTAGCAGTCCTCCAGTCCTCTGGCACCACGCCTGTAACCAGAGAGGATTGGAAAATGATGGTCAGAGCCTCCTCTATTTCCTCCCTTGCTCCTCTTAACAATGTGGTGAATTATCAGCTTTCAAAGATGTTAAACCCCTGAATATTTCCTCTCTATATCTTTATCCCATCCAATATTTCAAACTCCTCCTCCTTGACTACAATGTCTGTGTCGTCCCTTCTTTTGTGAAGACAGATGCAATATATTCATTCTGAACCATGTCCACATCTTCCACCTCCACAGACAGGAAGAAGGAGGAGAGGCAATCTAAACTAAAGAATACAATTCTAACAGAGGGTGCAGAAACAGACAGATCTGGGGGGTATTTGTGAACCAATCACTGAAGGTGGCAGGGCAGGTTGAGAAAGTGGTTAAAAGGCATAAGGGGTCAGTCCTGGGATTTCTAAATAGAGACATGGAATACAAAAGCAAGGAAGATATGATGGACCTTTGTAAAACACTGGTTTCACCTCAACTGGAGTATTGTCCAATTCTGGACACCACACTTTAGGAAGGATGTGGATGCATTAGAGAGGGTGCAGAAAAGATTCACGAGCAAGGTTCCAGGGATGAGGGACTTCAGTTACGTGGATAGATTGGAGAAGCTGGGGTTGTTCTCTGTGTCTCTCTTTGTCCTCCTCTCTCTGTCTCTCCCTCCTGCTATCTCTGACACTAGGAGAGAGACAGAGGGAGAGAGGGTTAGATATGCAGGCAGAGAAAAAGTGCTGTAGAGAGGGACAAGTTTGGAGAGAGAGATTGTTGGGGTGGATTGCAAAGGGGAATGTAAGATATATTAATGTGATGTAATCCTTCACTGCTGTGTGCAGAAACATATAAGAGATAATATGGTGAGAGAAACAGCGGGAGAGATGGAGAGGGAACATCCTCCATTTTAAACATCCAGCAAGCTATTCCACTGTGGGAGCCATCATACCATCATGATATTGGTTGTGGAAGTTTTGAAATCTATGTCCCCGCTTATGGACCTCTGTGCTAAGGGAAATAGGTCCTTCCTACCCACTCTATCGAGGCCCCTCATAATTTTATACACCTCAACTCAATCTCTCCTCAGCCTCCTCTGTTCCAAAGAAAACAACCCCAGCCTGTCCAATCATTCCTTTGGATTTCTTTGTAATTTTGGAACTCTCTTCTGTAAACAGGAATTCATGCTGGCTTAATTGTTAATTTTTAAATCTGGGATTGATAGATTCTTGTTAACCAAAGGTATTAAGAGATAAGGGACAAAGGCGGGATATATGGTGTTAGTTAGATCACAGATCAGTCCTGATCTCATTGAATGCTGGAACAGGGTCGAGGGGTTAAATTGCCTCCTCATCTTCCGATGTCTGATGTTAAATATCCTTCTTTCTCTCTCAGTCACCTTTCAGTCTGTTTCTCTCTGTTTCTCTCTTTCTGTCTCTTTCTCTGTCCGTTTCGGACAGTGTCGAGTGAGATTCACTCTGTATCCACCCCATGATGTTCCTGCCCTGGGAGTGTTGGATGGGACAGTGTAGAGGGAGCATTACTCTGTATCTAATCCATGCTGTATCTGTCTGGGGAATTTTGATGGGAGAGTGGAAACAGAGAGGTCTGGGACCAGTGTCCTCATGGGGAGGACTTAATGGTGCCTCCTAATTGACCAGTTAACAATATTGGTGCTCCAGGGATGAAAGGGGCAGTGGCTGAGTGGATACGACATTGTCTGAGAGAGTGGACAATGGTTGTTTCAGACTGGAGGGAGGTATACAGTGGAGGTTTATATTAGGACCACTGATCTTTTTGATATATACTAATGACTTGGACTTGTGTTTACAGGGCATAACTTCAATGTTTGCCAATGTTTGTGTCATCTGTAATGTAATAAACAGGGAAGGGACTAGTAGCAGACTTCAGGAGGATAGAGGCAGTCTGGTGAAATGGAACACACAAGAACAAATGAATTAGGAACAGGAGTAGGCCATTCAGCCCATCGAGCCTGCTCTGCCATTCAATGGCTGATCTGATTGGGAACTCAACTCCACTTTCCTGTCTGTGTCCCATAACCCTCGACTCCCTGGTTGATCATAAATCTATCGAACTCAGCCTTGAATATATTCAATGATCCAGCCTCCACTGCTCTCTGGGGAAGAGAATTCCACAGACTGACCCCCCTCTGAGAGAAAAACATTTCTCCTCATCTCAGTCTTAAATGGGAGAGCCCTCATTTTAAACTGTGTCTCCTCGTTCTAGACTCCCCGACAAGGGGAAACATCCTCTCAGCATCCACCCTGTCCAGTCCCCTCAGGACCTGAGATGTTTCAATAAGATCACCTCTCATACTTCTAAACTCCAGTGGGTATCGGCCCAACCTGTTCAACCTTTCCTCATCAGATAACCCCTTCATCCCAGGTATCAGCCGAGTGAACCTTCTCTGAACTGCTTCTAATGCAGTTATATCCTTGATTAAGTAAGGAGACCAAAACAGTCCACATTACTCCAGATGTGGTCTAACTAAGGTCCTGTACAGCTGTAACAACACTTCCCTATTTTTATATTCTATTCCCCTTGTAATAAACAACACTGTTCCATTTACCTTCTAAACACTCGCTGTACCTGCATAGTAACATTTAGTGATTCATGTACCAGGACCCCCAGATCCCTCTGTACCGTACAGTTCTGCAGTCTCTCTCCATTTCAATAATATACTGCTATTTATTCTTCCTGACACATTCTACTCCATCTGCCAAATGTTTGTCCACTCACTTAACCGATGGAAATCTCTTTGTAGACTCTTTAAGTCCTCTTGACAGCTTACTATCCAACCTATCATTGGACAGACAAATGGCAGGTTAACTTCAATGCTGAGAAATGTGAAGTGATGGATTTTGGAAGGAAGACTGGGAGAGGCAATCGAAACTAAATGGTACAATGTTAAAATGGGTGAAGGAACAGAGAACCCTTCCACATACAGGAGCTGACAGTGTCTCTTTCTCTCACTCTCTCTCCCCATTTCACTCTCTCTCTTTCTCTTTCAATCCTGATCCTGACTTTTCTCGGAATCCTTCTTGGTTGAATAGTTCCCTGAAATGTTTCAGTCTCACTGTTACCAGGAACAAGTCACATTTCTGAGGTATTTTCGATATCTTCATAATTCAATTTGGAGCTTGGATTGTGTCAGGTAAATGTGGTTTCTCATTCAGACATTCCTGCATTGTGGAACTGTCAGTTATCTGTGCAGGGACAGGATATCGGGGTGTTTGAATGGAGTTGAAGATTTTGGTTGCTTGAATAGGGTGTGAATTAGATTGTGGATTGTGTCCCTGAAGGTCTTTAAGCCGATGTCCTGAGACAAACACAGAAGTCCTTGAAGCGGCCAACACCCCCAGCTTATACACACTACTGAGTCAGCGGCGCTTGAGATGGCTTGGCCATGTGAGACGCATGGAAGATGGCAGGATCCCCAAAGACACATTGTACAGCGAGCTCGCCACTGGTATCAGACCCACCGGCCGTCCATGTCTCCGTTATAAAGACGTCTGCAAACGCGACATGAAATCGTGTGACATTGATCACAAGTCGTGGGAGTCAGTTGCCAGCATTTGCCAGAGCTGGCGGGCAGCCAGAAAGACAGGGCTAAATTGTGGCGAGTCGAAGAGACTTAGTAGTTGGCAGGAAAAAAGACAGAGGCACAAGGGGAGAGCCAACTGTGCAACAGCCCCAACAAACAAATTTCTCTGCAGCACCTGTGGAAGAGCCTGTCACTCCAGAATTGGCCTTTATAGCCACTCCAGGCGCTGCTTCACAAACCACTGACCACCTCCAGGCGCGTATCCATTGTCTCTCGAGATAAGGAGGCCCAAAAGAAAGAAGAGAGAATGAAGTGGTTTACCAATGTCTGAATAACATCAAAGTCTTTAGACACATGAAAGAACAAGATTGGGGACAATATACAAAAGCTGAGACAGTCAGGCAACAACAGGAGGAAGGTGAATGTCTTTTACAGTTTGTAATCTGAAAGCCTGAGCTAATGACTGAAAAAGCAGGAGTTCAAATCCCACATTGGGCTCTTGTGAATTTGAATTTCTCTGAAAATAAAAAATAACTCTGGAATAATAAATCCTCCAAGATGAAATGATTCCCTCTCACTGCTCTGACACTGATTTACCTTCAAGTAGCTTTTTCCAGTCCACTTTTTCTAAATCACTTTCCACCGGCCCAGCTTCATTCCCTAAAACTAAGTGTAAAACTGACCCATCTCTTGTTGACCTTGCCAGATACTGGCCGAAAAAAATTTCCCCTGAATGTATATTTAGAATTTTGTATCCTTGATACCTTTTACACTAGTCTCAGTTATCAATGCACTGGTTAGGTCTGCACTGGACCCTGTCTGTGTTTATATTACACATGGCCCTGTCTCTGTTATAAAAATGGTTTAAAAAGTGGAGAGCAAAACCTCCAATTTATCCAGTAGATCCGAAGAAATAGGAGCAGGAGTAGGCCATTCAGCCCCTTGAGCCTGTTCTGCCAGTCAATACGATCATGATTGATCTGATAGTGACTTTAACTACACTTTCCTGCCAGCCCGCCATAACCCTTGACTCCCTTGTATATATTCATTGACCCAACCTCCACTGCTTTCTGGGGAAGAGAATTCCAAAGCCTAACCAACCACTAGCTCAGTCTTAAATGGCAGAACCTTTATTTTTAAACTGTGCCCCCTAGTTCAAGACTCCTCCACAAGGGGAACATCCTCCCTACATCCGCCCTGTAAAGTCCCCTCAGAATCTTGTATGTTTCAATAAGATCACCTCTCATTCTTCTAAACTCCAATGAGTATAGTCCCAACCTGTTCCACCATTCCTCAAAGACAACCCCTTCATCCCAGGAATCAGCCGAGTGAACCTTCTCTGAACTGATTCCAATGCATCCAGGCCTGACCATTTATCCACTTTCAAAGATGCAAAACACCTTAATATTTCCCTCTCACTCTGTTTATCCCATCCAATATTTCACACTCCTCCTCTTTAACTACAATATTTGCATCGTTCCCACTCTTTTATAAAGACAGACACCTCCACACACAAATTCCCTTTTTGATCCCTAATACTCTATCCTCAGTTATCCTCTTGCTCTTCGTGTATTTATAAAACATCTTTGCACTTTCCTTGATTTTACATGGTAATATTATTTTCCGACTATCTTTTTGCTCTCCTAATTTGCTTTTTAATTTCACCCCTGCACTTTCTTCACTCCTCTCGGCTTTCTGTGGTATTGAGCTCTCGGTATCTGACATAAACCTCTCTTTTGTGCCTTATCCCACCCGGTTTGATCCTTGCTATCTCAGGGGCTCTAGATTTGGGAGTCTCACCCTGTTTGTCTTTGTGTGAAAATATTTGTTCTCAACCCTCACTAACTCTCACTGCTCTGACACTCATTTACCTTCAGGTAGCTGTTTTCAGTCCACTTTGCTAAACCCTCCCCTCCCTGGAACTACCATCTCCTCTGATCCCCCTGAAAGACCCTCACATCCTTCCTAGTGTGTGGTGACCAGAACTGGATGCAATATTCTAGTTGTGGACTAACCAGAGCTTTGGAAAGGTTTAGCATAACTTCCACGCATTTGTACTCACAACTATTTATGAAGCCTAAGATAACACATGCTTTACTGACTGCTCTCTCAATATGTCCTGCCACCTTCAAAGATGTATGTACATGTACCCCCAGGTCCCTCTGTCCCTGCACACTCCCTAGAACTGGGCCATTAAGTCTATATTGCCTCTCCCTATCCCTTCTGCCAAAATACATCACCTCACATTTCCCTGTATTAAATTCCTTCTGACACTTGTCTGCCCATTCTGCTCAACTATCTATGTCCTGTTGCAGTCAATTGGTGTCATCCTCACTCTTTACATCTCCTCCAAGTTTGTTATCATCGGCAAATATTAAAAATGTACTCAAACACTAAAACATTACAGAAAGCGAAGCCTTCAAATATAAGACAAGTTTCCTTCTCTGACTCTCTCTGGTCTGTTCTGATTTTCTGTTGGGTGGCATCTGTCTAGATTTTGTGTTCTGACCTGAACCCACAAACGTATAACTCAGAGGCAGGATTATTACCCACAGAGCCACAGCTGGCTCCAATGTTCCCAGAAATTTTAGTTGTTGTGCAGGGCCAGTTATTCTTTTTGTGCGCTGTCCCTTTAAATATTTGAAAAATCTTCGAAGACGTGTGTTATTTATCACGGAACAGGACCTGCGTGGCACCTTCCAGGCCGCTGCACACAGCTTTGCAGGAACACTGACCGACACTCTCCATCCCAATCTCTTCTTCTTTCTCTCTGGTAATCTCTCCCCATTGCTATCCTTCCCTCTCTCTGTTATTCTCTCTCTATATCTATCCCTGTCTTTCTCACTGTTACTCTCTCCATCTGGATGGAGGAGGAGAAAGAGAGGCATATATAGAGGCAGCTTTACTCTGTATCGAACCCCACACTGTACCTGCCCTGGTAGTGTTTGATAGAACAGAGAAGACAGAGATTTACTCTGTAGATAACTTGGCTTGGCAGCATTTGATGAGACAGTGCAGACAGAGCTTTACTCTGTATCCCTGGAATTAAGAAGGGTAAGGGGTGATTTGATCAAAGTTTATAAGATAATCCTGGAAACTGATGGGGTAGATAGAGAGAAAATCTTCTCACTGGTTGGGGAATCTCGGACGAGGGACACAGTCTAAAAATAGAAAATGAATCTAAATTCTTTCAAGCTGAAATCTATTCACACTTCTACACACAAAGGATGGTGGAATTTTGGAATTGTCTTCCACAAATGACCCCTCCCTATCTCTGCAATATCCTCCAGCTCCACAATCCACCAATATCTCTGATCCTCTAATTCTGACCTCTTGAACATCCCCAATTTGAATCGTTCCACCATTGGTGGCCGTACCTTCAAACTGCCAAGGCCCGAACTCTGGAATTCCTTTCCTGAACCTCTCCGTTTCACTAACTCTCTTTCCTATTTGAAGACGCTCCCTAAATCCAACCTCTTTGACCAAGTATTTGGTCGTCTAGTCTAATATCTCTTTAAGTGTCTCGGTGCTGAATTTTTATTTTTTTAAATTGATTCGAGTGACGTGCGTGTCACTGTCAAGGCCAGTATTTATTGTCCATCCCTAATTTCCCTTGAGAAGGTGGTGGTGAACCATGTTCTTGAACCACTGCAGTCCGTGTGGGTTAGGTAGACCCACAGTGCTGTTAGGAAGGGAGTTCCAGGATTGTGACCCAGTGCAATATCGTTCCAAGTCAGGATGGTGTGTGACTTTAGTTGTTGCGTGTGGCCATCTTTTTCAGTGCACAGTCCCTTTAAATTTGTGATATTTTTTAACGCAGTTAGATGTAAAAGTTCTCCTACAATCTGCCTGTCTCTGCCCATCTCTCCCTCCCTCTTTCTGCCCATCTCTCCCTCCCTCTTTCTACCCGTCACTCCCTCCCTCTCTCTCTCTGTCTCTCTGAAGACCAAGATCACATATGTTTTGCTAATTACTCTCTTACTATGTGCTGCTGCCTTCAAAGATCACTGCTCGTGAACCTCCAGCTCCCTCTGTACCTGCACACTCTTGGGAAATATGTCATTGTGTCATCAAACAAAGTCAACATGGTTTCACGAAAGGGAAATCTCCTTTTAATCTTCTCTGCTCTAAGGAGAACAAGCCCAGTTTCTCCAGTCTATCAGTGTAACTGTAATAATCTCATCCAGGAACCGTTCCAGTAAATCTCTTCTATACATTCACCAAAGCCTCCATGTTCTTCCTAAAGTGTGGTCCCAGAATTGGACACAATACTGCAGCCGAGGACAAACTATTATTTTATAAAGGTTTAGCATCACTTCCTGACATTTACACTCGAGACCTCATTTTATAAAGCTCAGGATCCCATCGGCTTTATTAACCCATCCGCGAAGAGGGAAATTCTGCCAGAACCATTGACCAGTTCCCTTAGACATGAATCCGTGAGTCGTTCCAAGGCTGGCGGGAGGGTTTAGGGGAGACCAGAGAGAACACCAACCTGGTCAGCTTTTTTCAAACAGGAAACCATCAGTACATTGGCAGTGATATTAATAAATCCCTGAGGAAGACAGGAGGAGGCCATTCGGCCCCTCGAGCCTGTCCTGCCCATTCACTCAGGTCATGGCTGATTTGCTCCTTCTCCACATCGAGCTGTCTCCGCTCCGTAAACATTAATACCCTTTCCTAATAAATCTCTACTGGCAATCAGGAATTAATGTCACTGCCTGTTAACACTGGGGAATTCCTTCCCTAAACCTCTCCGTCTCTATCTCTCATTCCTGCTTAAAGACGTTCCTTAAAACTAACCTCTTTGACCAAACATTTGATCATCAGCCTTAATCTCAACTTCTGTGGGTTTGGCGTCAGATTTTGTTTTAAAATGCACCCTGTGTAACACCTTTGGGACTTCTTATTATTCCTCCTCCTTCTCCCTCACCCATCTCTCTCTCTCTCTCTCTTCCTCCCACCATTTTATTAATAGAGGGGAAGAGTGTGTGTGTCTCTGTCTCTGGTCCCATAACGTTACCCCAGGGTCTCCACACAGCCTGTCTCCCCGACCCCCTGCTTCTAAAGTGTCTCAGGGTCTCCTGGCACTTTCTATCTCTCTGCTTCTGAATCTATCCCTCACTATCTCTCTGTTACTCTCTCCGTTTCTATCTCTCCCTATCTCTCTGTTACTCTACCTCTGTCCCTCTCTCTCTGTCTATCACTCTCTCCCACCATGTTGGTTATCATTAGGGGTCGAGTTAAATCACAGACAAAATAAACACTTCACCTGTCTGCCCCGGAATAAATAGCAAAATTTGTGGCTATTTTATGTCTGTATTCAGACAATATAGACAGCAAAGTATATTATATGATGGGATGCTGCAAATCGATTTACACTCGTACTGTCGGAAAAACAACTTCAAAACAATTATTCACAAGTCTAGTCCAACTGAACTACAGATTCGACCCCATAAGGTAATAAATGCCAACACTCTTGAATTTGTTGCAGTACCTTAAGCTTTACTCTGTATGGTTTTCAGAAATTAAACATTATACATGCACTACAAGATTGAAGATATTACATAGATTCGCTGCCATAGAATTCCAGTAAAATAGCAGTAAAATCCCAGAGAATATTCCTGGAAAAATCAATGCTGTAAATGATCCCCACAGACTCTCACCTAGTCTGTGTCTTTAATCTCACCAAGTTCCCACTGATTGATGATCAGTCGTTCAGGAGGGATCTTCTTCCACTAGCTGGCCCAGCTCTCTGGACTGCAGTGTCAGATAAAGGAAAGGGACCCCCTTATATCCAGGACTGACTCTCACTCTCCCCTCGTGCACCATGTCACTGGGCTCAGTGTTAGGGTCTTTCCCTGCATGATCAATCACTGTGTGTGATCAATATCTTTTACTATACTGCCTGGACCACCCCACACACACATTGCATTTGCTTCTACATTCCAAGCCTCACCCGTAACTAATTTCTTGTCATTAAAAGACTCCATTTTATTCTCCATATCCTGCCTTCTTGCAATTCCAGGCCTTTGGTCATTTACTGTCCATATCTTGTCTTAGGAATGCAGCACATAGGACATTCCAGACCCATTTCTGTTGAGTGTTTACTTAAACAAGTGAATTGACCATTTAATATTTTTAACTTACTTAATTCTTGTGTTCCCACAAAGATCAAGCTAGCAAATTCAACAGTGGTCACTTTGACTTCATCCCATCGTGTCTTATGTACATTCTGACAGGATTGCAGGTATAACTGTAGTCATAAAATTCAGCTGAAAATTGATCAGTTACATTGTGATTTCAGTCCATATTTACAGTACACACGGTACCTTACTGTTGTAATAAAGTCATATAGTGTCTATTCATCCCACTGGGGCAAAATGTCACTGGCTCAACATTCTCACCAAATACTAAAGCATTCCACAATGCAAGACTCACAAATTCAACACAAGTTTCCTTTTCTGAGTCTCGCTGGTCTGTTCTGATTCTCTGAGGGATTACTGATGCTTATCCTCCACATGAGCAGTCGTCCTAATCCCGTGTGCCTGTCCTGCTCCCAAACCCGGCATCCACTTACATTAAGGCAAGTGATACAGGAGCGTCTCAGTGACTGAGGCAGGTGAGTCTTGAGGCTGAGCCAGGCACAGTGAGTGACCCGGGTTAATCTGACACTCCAGGGACAGTTTAAACGGAGCTTTACTCTGTATCTAACCCGTGCTGTACCTTCTCTGAGAGTGTTCGATGAGGCAGTGTAGACGAGGAGAGTTATTCCTTACCCATTTTAAACATGGAGAAGTGAATATCCAAGAGATTGTTTTAAATGTGATGAGGGTTTCTGCCTCTACCACCCTTTCAGGCAGTGAGTTCCAGACACCTACCAGCCACTGGGTGAAGAAACTATTGATGTGTTTCGTTCAGTTAAGCTTGATGTCAATGTTTCCCCAGGATGTTGCTGCTGGGTGATTCAGCGATGGGATAATGCTTTGAATGCCAAGGGGAGGTGGTTGGATTCTCTCTTGTTGCAGATGGTCATTGCCTGGCACTTGTGTGACGTGAATGTTACTTGTCACTGGTCGGCCCAAACCTGAATGTTTTCCGGGTCTTGGTGCATGTGGCTCTGGATTGCTTCATTATCTGAGGCAAAATACTGTGGATGCTGGAAATCTGGAAAGCATCGAGCTGAATCACTAACTCTGTTTCTCTCTCCACAGATGCTGCCTGACCTGCTCAGTATTTAAAGCACTTTCTGCTGGGATCTCAGCTGAAGATGGCTGGACTGAGGACACGACCCTGATAAACCCCTGCAGTGAAGGCCTGGGACTGAGATGATTGACTTCCAACAACCAAAACCATCTTCCTTCGTGCTCGGTATGATTCCAACCAGTGGGGAGATTTCCCCCGATTCCCACTGACTTCAGTTTTACTCGGGCTCCTCGATGTCACACTCGGTCAAACACTGCCTTGATGTTAAGGGCAGTCTCTCTTCCCAGTAGCAGACAGGAGTCAATCGTTCCCTTTGACCCGTTGTACACTGAACAAGCTGTGCTTCTTCACAGCCTGATACAGGACTGTGCATGGCCGATTAATGTAGCCCGTCAAACACTCCCAGAGCAGGTTCAGCACAGTTTAGGAACAGAGTACAGTTCCTTCAACATTCTCTCTCTGTCTTCCTCTCTCTGTCTCTCCCTCCTGCTATCTCTGACACGAGGAGAGAGACAGAGGGAGAGAGGGTTTGATATGCAGACAGAGACAGGGCTGCAGAGAGGGACAAGGTTGGAGAGAGAGATATTGTTGGGGTGGATTGAAAGGGAGAATGTAAGATATATTAATTTGATGTAATCCTTCATTGCTGTGTGCACAAACATATAAGAGATCGATATGGAGAGAGAAACATGGGGAGAGATCCAGAGGGAATATCCTCCATTTTAAACAGCCAGCAAGCTATTCCACTGTGGGAGCCATCACACCCTCATGATATTGGTTGTGGACATTTTGAAATCTATGTCCCCACTTATGAACCTCTGTGCTAAGGGAAATAGGTCCTTCCTATCCACTCTATCGAGGCCCCTCATAATTTTATGCACCTCAACTCAATCTCCCCTCAGCCTCCTCTGTTCCAAAGAAAACAACCCCAGCCTGTCCAATCAGTCCTTTGGATTTCTTTGCAATTTTGGAACTCTCTTCTGTAAATAGGAATTCATGCTGGCTTAATTGTTAATTTTTAAATCTGTGATTGATAGATTCTTGTTAACCAAAGGTATTCAGAGATAAGGGGCAAAGGCGGGATACATGGTGTTAGTTAGATCACAGATCAGCCCTGATCTCATTGAATGCTGGAACAGGGTTGAGGGGTTAAATTGCCTCCTCCTCTTCCGATGTCTGATATTAAATATCCTTCTTTCACTCTCAGTCACCCTGTCTGTCTGTGTCTCTCTCTATTTCTCTCGTTCTCTCTCTCTCTGTCTGTTTCGGACAGTGTAGAGTGAGATTCACTCTGTATCCACCCCATGATGTTCCTGCCCTGGGAGTTGTCTCTGCTTATGCTGTGTTTCACCCGGTCTCACTTTGTACTGCACAAGACCATTTCTCTGTTTATAATACAATAGGCCCTGTCTTTACTCTGTATCTCACCCCATGCAGCCCTTGCCCTGGGAGCCCTACACCAATATTCTGCTATCACTGTGAGTCTGGGTCACCCTCTCGCTCTGTGTCTCCCTCTTTGTCTCTCTCAGAACATGTGTGGATATCCACAAACATCAGTCAGCCATTTTAGTTTTGTTCACGGTGGCCATTTTATGTTACCGCAGCGCTGAGACATTTATTTCAGAGACTGACTCCTCACTAGTGTACTGTTAGTGCTTTAAACGTGACAGAGACACAGACATGGAGACACTGAGACACACAGTACTAGACAGGAGTGAATCATTCCCTTGTCCCCATTGTTTACTGTATGTGTACAGGAGCTGACACTGTATTAAATTCATTCCTGGGATCTGGGCATCACTGACAAGACCAGCATTTATTGTCTAATTTCCCTGAGAAGGTGGTGATGAGCTGCTCCCCTCATCGACCCTCCTAGTTACCCCCACAAAAAATTCACACAAGCTAGTCTGACACGATCTTCACTTAACAAATCCATGCTGACTGTGTTTGATTAATCTACACCTTTCTAAATGACTATTACTACTGTTTATCAGAATTTATCCCAATCATTTCCCTCCACTGAAGTTAGGCTGAGTGGCCTCTAATTACTCAGTCTATCCCTTTCTCCCTTTTTAATCAATGGTACAACATTAGCAATCCTCCAGTCCTTTCCTTCTTTAATTCTCCCTGGTCTCTCCATCTTTCTTACTCCCTCTCTTTGTCTCTCTCTCCCTCCCTCTCTGTTTCTCTCTCTCCCCCTCTCTCTGTCTACATGCGTCACTGGCTTTCCCTATCCATCTGTCCTGTCTCTCTCTCTCTGTCTCTGACTCTCCCTCTGTATCCCTCTCTCTCTGCCTCTCTCTCTCTCCCTCCCTCCCTTTCTCTTTCTCTCTCTCCCTCTGTCTCTCTCTTCCTCCCTCCCTTTCTCCCTCTCTGTCTCTCTCTCCCTCCCTCCCTTTCTCTTTGTCTCTGTCTCTGTCTCTCTCTCCTTCTCTCTCTGTCTCTCCATCTCTCTCTCTCTCTGTCTCTCTCTCTGACTCTCTGTCTATTTCCCTCTCCTTCTTTTACTCTGTTTCTCCCGATCTCTCTTTATCTCCCTCTGTCCATGACTCAGTTTCTCTCTCCCTAACATCATCTCTGCCTCTCTGACTCTTTCTCTCTGACTCTCTCCCTCTGCCTCTCTCTTTGTCTCTCTCTGTCTCCCTATGTTGCTGTCTTTCCCAATCCATCTGTCTCTGTCTCTCTCTCTCTCTTTCTGTCTCTCCCTGTCTCCCTCTTTGTCTCTCACTCGCCCTCTGTCTCTCTCTCCCTCTATCTCCCCCTCTCTCTGTCTCTCCTTCTGTCTCCCTTTGTCACTGTCTGTCCCTTTCCATCTCTCTCTTTGTCTCTGTCTCTTCCTCTATCTCTGTCTCCTTTTATCTATTCCTCTCTCTCTGTCTCTATCTCTCTCTCCCTCTTTGCAGTACCCCACTAGTCACATCCTGCCAACTTGACAACGACCCCTTTATTCCTACCCTCTGTTTCCTGTCCATTAACCAGTTCTCAATCTATCCCAGTACATTCCCCCCAATCCCATCTGCTCTAATTGAAGTTCATCTCCACCAGTGTTAATGTTCCAAGATGGCTTTGAATGTCTTGTTAATGGAGGTAAGGCAGAGCTCATTCAGAATTTGCAAGCCATTGTTCTGGTGGGAAATTAATCGGATATCCGTCTCTGCCTCGATACACTGGTATGTGAGATATTTCAATGCAAATTGTGGTGGCCGTTTCAGCTGCTTTCTTTTTCAAGTTTAATTCAGGTTTCCAACCAATGGATGAAAAAAAATCATTCTGCGTAGCACATGTTTATAACACTCTCCAGTTTGGTTAAAGCTTATTTAAATCATTCAACTCGTAGCAACCACGGAACACCAGCTTTGAAACTGATCAAGCTCGTGGTGATAGAGATAAATAGATACACCTAGAATTTGGGAAGGAGAGGAGACTGGGATACAAGGAAAACTGAGGAGATACCAAAGGCAACAGCAAACAAAATCCAGACATTTCAGCATGGGATGGGGGCAGACAATATAAAATAGGGAATGTTGGAAGTGGCCACACAAGAAGTTGTCAATCAAATTGTTCAGACCACCACTTCGGTGAATATCTTTTTGACTCTTACACTGAAATGGAGGGTGGGGAGGGCCGGGGAGAGCGGAGGGGGTGGTGTGAGGGCAGTGGGGTGGTGGGGGGGGGGGGGGGGGTTGGAGGTGTGGGCTGATGTTGGAAGTTATACTGACAACACCAGATATTCTGTGGATCTGCCCAGTGTCATTTTCCAGCTGATGATCAATACATAAAAAATCCTTACTGGGGAAAACTGGTCCAAATCAGGAGGGAAAACAAAGACCTTGCAGATGAAGAATGCAAATAGATCACTATATTGTTTTCCAACCAGCGACTGGGCTATTGAACTGTGTGTGTCTTTGTTACTCTGTTTTGATCAGCTGTTGTAAAAACATGGCGACACTGCTCTTACCCAGTCACTGGCCTTGGTTTCGAGGATACGGTTATCAATAAAGTTCAGAAGGTCTCAGTCAAGTAGGTCAACTCTCAATGCATGAAACATGCAGATGGCAGTAATTTTGGGCAGTGACGTAACATTATTTATATATGAAGTACACACATCATAGCAGAACCTAGCTTCCATTTCAAAATAAAATCACAAAACATTTATGCACTGAAATTTATTTTAGTCACTTTTCAAAACAAATGACATAATATAAAAGGAATATGGGAACTAGTTACAAAAATGTACACTTAGAAAATGTCACAAAGAACTCCCGATGATTTCCTTTAATATCTGTGTCGACTGTTGTTGGCAGAGCCCAGATTGTGAACCTTTTTAATAGTGAGTGGTTTTCTGTAATTGTGTCTGATTAGTTATTCCTTTACAGGATTACCAAGTGATGGATAGGAGGAGGAAAGAAAATACATAGGCCTCCCGAAACCAGGGTAATGAGCTCCCTAAAGACCTTCCTCATCACAGCACATAGATTCAGATTGGGAAAGGACACTGGAACAGTGTGTGTGGAAGACACGAGAAATGTTCAAGTGCTTCAACACTTGCTTTCTCTGCTGGTTAATTTACACATGGTGCAAAACTGAATTTGATAGGGTCTCAGATACTGTTCAGACATTCTTGGCATTTTTGCTACTTTGAAGGGAGTTTGTTTTGGATAAATCTATTGAGTGAACATACAGAATCAATGCTGTCCTACACCTGGGAAGTGATTGCACTAAAATGAAGAGCTCAATGAATTAGTGTCTTATCAGGACCTTGAATATCAAGGCCTGCACTTTCACTCTCAAAGGGTATTGCTTATTCTTTTAACAGATCACTGTAGGCTCGCCCACACAAGGTAATGGAAGTTCCAAGTCATTGAACACAAATAAGGATAAATGGGGGACAAAAATAAGTGCAAAAGTATTCATATCTCAGGGATCTGGTCCCCCCACTGCATCCTTTGAAGATTTCTTTCCCTAAAAAGGCTTACATTTACACATATATATACACATTGTCATGCAGGCCCCCACCAACCAAGAATGAGGCACATTAATTTCACCACGTGCACGTTAAACTTCAAATTATTGCTGGGAAAAGAGGGCCTATTACAAGACATTTTCAGGCTCCGAGCCAGAAATACATTTTTGCAAACTAGCAGACAGTGTTGGCACAAAGGGAAACAGTCCCTGTTCCTGATACACAGAAGACGTGGTCAGACTAGTTTAGTCACATGACTATAATAAATAATTATAATATAGCATCTGCAGTATTGTGCTTTTATTTTAGTCACATGACTAATTGGTTGTTGCAGCTTTTGAACTCGCCACAGTGAATTTGAAGACAGAAAGCTGCTGGCTCCTGGATTGAGAACATCTCTCTCCTGTCTACTCTCATCTCATTCTCCCCAGCTTTGGAATCCATTGAAGACACAAGAACCCCAAGAGAGAGAAAAGTCTCCGACAGGGGGCAAGGTTTAAGAAGAATACTGGGCCCCAATGAAAAGCAAGAATTACCAACAAGGAAGAACTACCAACAAAAGGACTCGACAGTGAGCTGGAAGCACAGTAACAAGAAACTGTTCAGAGATTGCCTCAAAGTTCTCCACTTGATTTTTCTTCTGCTCCTCCTGTCTCTATTTGCATATGCCTATCGTATATGCATGTGAGCTGAAGGATTATCATTTTTAATCCAAGACTTTATTCTCCAGGGGTAACATCCCAGTTTGGGGGGAAATGGCTGTGAAAAGGACAGTGTTGAAAACACAGTTACCAGAGGACAGGCCGTTGGTCTCAGAACAGAAAGGACAAGCTTTTCAAACGCTAAACCAAAACCCACTCCACCCCAACAGAGACATTGCCTTCTGCTCTCAGCCAGTCACCCACATCATCACTGGCTCCAAGCTGGTGATGGAGACAATGAAATCCACCGGTTTTATATATAATCAAGTCAATCGGACAACAGAACCCATCGGAAACAGTTCACACCTTGTATAGAACTCAAGACCGCTGATCAGTAGAAGTGAAGCAGCCTGAGGAAGGAGAGGATTGAACAGTTGATGTTGAATGGACAGCAGCCACACAGCTCGACAGGACAGAAGATCATAGCACACTGCTCCCTCTACAAACAGGACCAAAGGAAGTCGCATGCCCGAAGGAATGGGTACGGCCCCAAGGACTTCGATCGTAGAAGACATGACCCAGCATCCAAAGTCAACAGTGTGAGCATTTCATCCACAGCCTGCAGAATACTCGACTCACAGCCATGTGGAGAGTTACCTCTGCATGTCCTGACCAAACCTTAGGAAAGGGGGTTAGTGTAGTGTTGGGAGTTAACCGACTGTGGGTTAGGGAACACAGAGGGGTTTAGTTTAAGAAGTCCAAGGGGAAGTAATCTATTTTTTAGTCGGAGAAGAACGTTAGTTTGGGTTTTACCATATTGAGATTTGCTGTACATATTAAACATACTTTTATTATTCGAAATCTGAAACCTGTGTCGATTGCATTATTTATCATCCTTCAGTGTGATTCATAAGGCTAAGCCCAGACCTTCGATCACTTTGGCCGGTCACCAAACCGGACAATTTGTGGAGAGCTACCGTGAACTATCGAGTCCTTAATAAAAACATTCCAGCATTCACGCCTGCAGTGAGAGCAGTAGCTGAACCTCATAGGGAGCATTCCAGCCACCGCAACCACGTTTTCAGTGCTGGATATTTCAAACAGCTTCTGTTCAATCTCTTTCAAATGGGAGGACTGGTAGAAGTTCACTTTCACTTTGAAAGGCCAACAGTATACTTGGCCTTGTCTTCCCCAGGACTTCCACAACTGTATCTATCATCCACCAGAGCATGGCTGATGAACTCAAAGTGTTCAGCCGACCACACCAACTAGTCCAATGCACGGACCATTTGTTGCTCTTCTGAGAGGGGGGAGGGGAAACATGGCCCATTATCAGCAGAGTTGCCAGGGCTACTGAAGGAGATGGGATTCAAGGTGAATCCCAAGAAAGCCCAGATTGCTCAGCCTGAAGTTAAATTTCTGGGTTTGACCATGCGGGGCAGGAAAGCGCTGCATAGATGAGGCAAGGAGGGAGGCAATACAGGAGATGTCAGGGCCGAAAGACGTGACGGGGGTAAGGTCTTTCCTGGGGCTCACAGGGTACTGCCACAACTTCATTGAGGGCTACACCACCACAGCAGTTCCTCTGCTCTGGCTTTTCCTGAAGGGAGTCGGATGGGAGTGGGATGGGAATGCCAGGTAGTGTTAGTGTGCCTCAAGGAGGACCTCCAAATGGCACCAGCACGAGTGGTGATTAATGGGGGTGAGGGTTTCTTCTTGGAAGTAACCTCCAGTGGGTATAACCTTCGGTGCAGTGTTACTCCAGGAGTGTACTCCTCAAGGGTCCTCACAGACGTGGAGCAAGGATAATTCCAATTGTGAAAGGCATCTTCTATACCGCCCATTGGGCCATGAAACAATCTCAGCTTTTCACTGGGTGTTTGCTCATCACATTGTTAACCCACCATATCCCCACTCAAATACTGCTGGACGGTAGGATAAAGGACAGCACAGTGACCAGTGTTCACATTGAGTGCTGGACTTTACTACTGTCTCAGCTAAATCTGAAAGTGCTGGGGGTCACAGAGCCCAAACTCACCATGAACCTCACATATGCAGGGGAAGCTCTCAGGTGCACTATTGAAGGGGTTTGGGATCACGATGTAGGGGTCAAGGCCGCAGTCCAACCTTCCGGCAGGGACATCTATGTTGCTGGATCAAGTTCTATCATAAACGGGAAGTGACTCATGGGATGTGGGATTTGTGACCCTGAGGCCAAGGTGGCCAAGATAATGAAACTCCCCAACACCATGAGTGTCCGATACACAGAATTCTCGGCGGTGGAGTATGTGGTTACACATCCCGAGGAATTCCCCACTCCTTACGCCATTTGTTCAGACTTGATGTTCACCTGCAACCCGTGTACCGAATATCTGGCGATTTGGAGCCACCGTGACGTTAAAGCAGCGGACGGGAAACCCCTTACAACGGCCCCTTTGTTGAAAATGATCCCTGCGGCTGCAGGCAGTGGAGAGGACTTTTACATCCACAAAGTGAAAGCCCACTTCAGGTCAGAGCCGAGGTGGCAGGGAAACATTATGGCCAACGAGCTTGTAAAACAGGGAAGAAGAGAGGGAGAATTCTGGGATCTCTATCAGGCAGGGCCGGTCACAACACTTTGGGACAAAGGAGGGACCCAGGGGATAGTGTTAGCTCCCGACCTAACCAAGAGAGGGAGAATTCTGGGATCCCTGTCAGGCAGGGCCGGTCACAGCACTTTGGGACAAAGGAGGGACCCAGGGGATAGTGTTAGCTCCCGACCTAACCAAGAGAGGGAGAATTCTGGGATCCCTATCAGGCAGGGCCGGTCACAGCACTTTGGGACAAAGGAGGGACCCAGGGGATAGTGTTAGCTCCTGACCTAACCAAGGTCCGGGCAGAGGACTCGGCTATCAGAGCGGTCTGAGAAAAGCTGGTTAGGCAAGAAAAGGTTGAAGGTCCGGTCAGGGCAGCGGACGTGGTTGTTAAAGAGGTTATTGCTCTTTAAGGGGGATCGATGGGTAGTTCCCGAACAGCACTGGGAACAATTTCTTCAGTTGGCCCACACGGATCTGGGAACAGGACAGCCAGGGCCAGAAACCACCTGGAAGAGGGTAGAGGAGGTAGGGTGGTGGCCCCAGCTCAGGGAAGAAGTTTGGGAATTCTGTGTGAACTGTTTGGTGTGTGCGGCGAACAGCCCTGATCCCCAGAAAAGAAAGGCACCCTGAGGACACACGAGAAGGGTAGAGGGGCCCTGGTGGTCTTTGCAGATCGACTTTATCGGACTGCTACCGAGGACAAAGGCTGGGAACAAGTACTGCTTGGTCCTGGTCGATGTATTCACCAAGTTGGTTGAAGCTTTTCCTTGTCGATCAGACACCACAGTAGGAACCGTGAGGTTGCTGGTGAGAGAAATGTTCTCCTGGTGGGGATTGCCACATGTAGTAGAATCCTACCAGGGGAGTCAGTTCACAGGCCAGGTCAGGAGGAATAACCTCAGACTCTTGGGAATACACGGAAGGTGGCATGTGTCTCACAATCCCCAGTCTTCAGGGATTGTGGAGCGCATGAACCAAACTTTAAAAGAAAGGATGAGGAAGGAGATCGGGTTGTTCCCTCAGCGCTGGGATGAAGTCCTTCCATTGATTCGAATGGGAGTTCGATCCAGTCATTCTAAAAGCACAGGGTACTGCCCGCGTGTGCTCATGACGGGAAGAGTAATGAAAGTTCCCATACATGTGACAGCTCCAGGGCTATCAGAGCTACAGGTGAGGGAGGTCACCCAGGATCATTCTGTACGAGACCCTCCAGAGCATTCACTGACAGGCTGTCAGCAATCTGGGGAAGCAGCATCACCAGAGCCAGTTGCTGCTAGAACCACAGAGCTGTCAGGAATGGAAGATAGGAGACATGATGATGGTGAGGAATTACACACCCGGGTAGGGGTGTTCGAACCACTGTACATGGGGACGTCCAACATCGTTGATGAGGCAAGCCCCATCGTCTCTGCAGCGAAGCCGCCCAGGAGGACAAAATGGTTTCACATCAACCAGTGTAAACTGTTTACTCCTGAGGAAGGGAAGGTAAAGGTCAAAAGGAGCCCAGGACCAGTCATCAGTCTGGTGGATACGGGCCTGTCACTGTTCATCTGGGACAACGACGAGGACCCAGTATCCGGGGCTGTAAGGAGGAGCAAGAGGACCTCAAGGCCAAGAGTTCCATGGCTGTCTCCCAAGGAGCCAGTGCAGAAATACAAGAGGCCCCGACTGGACACCATCTGGCCGTGGGTGCCTCAAGTAAGGCAGTGGAGTTTTGTAGATAGTTTTCCCATGTTTTGTAGATAAGCAGTTGGACCTGTGGAGGATCAAACCTCTCACAGAGGATTATGCAATTCTGTCAGTTTGTTTTCAAGCAGGGAGACATCAGAAGAATGAAGGATGCAGACCTCCCGATGGGGATTCATATTATTGATGGCCGTATAGACCGGCAGGGTGAGAAGGGGAGACACTGAAGCATCCATTGTATACGGGGGTTCTGGAGGACACGGACCCACTGTGACTAAAGGTGATACAGGGGTGATGGACGGACAGAGGGTCTATTTCCACAAGGGAAGGTGGCCAGGGTGGGTGGGGTCGAATTCGGCCAGGCACATGAACCACGCTGGCTACACTTTCGGGGAGGCTTCCATGCCGTGTGTAAAAGTAAAGGTTACTGGCACGAGTGTTAGGGTGACTGAAGGGAAGAGCGTCTATCTCAGACGTGAGGGGAACATTCCCCGGGAATTTGGTGGTGGTTGAGAAAGTTAGACCCAGTAAAAGGGAACCAGACCACGGACTGGGGAACGACACATAACGGACGCTCACGGGGTAGAAAGGGGTGTAGAGGTGTGCTGGAACAAGTGGTGGAAGGAGGAACGTGTGTGTGTGTGTGGTGGGGGGGGGGTCACTGAGGGCCTGCCCCAAAGGAATGTCCATTGCATTTATAAGGCAATGGGAGGATTTCGGGGCAGGGGTTGAGTTGACACAGGAGTTATGGTCTCCTGTGTAACACTGAGACCTCCCAACACAGTAAATGCCACAGAACTTGTTGCCCAGGAAAGAAAGCCTCTGCCCACAGCCCCACTGGTCAGGGGAGCTGAGATCGGTTTTCCTGCCACCACACCGGGCTCAGGGAATGGCTTGGTTTTAGTCCCCACAGGAAAGATACTGGACCACAAGGTGCACCATCAGGTCATTTCAGTTGTTTTAAACCTGACCTGTGTGTATCTACCAGAATGGTGTCTGGTGGAAACGGAGCATTTGTATGAAACCCTGCTGTGGGAAATTTGACCAGTTAAGTTACTGGGATGGACAGTTCGATGTATTGTATACACAGGGTAAGGAGAGCAGCGTTGGCTCTATAAGGTACAAACGGGGATTGATAAATGATACTGCGACCACTTTCGGCACAGGAACGTCAGCCATCAACAGTTTAGATGATGCTGAACTGCAGATCCAGGTCAATACCCTGAGAACCAGTTAGGAAAGGTCCTGGGGGAAGGGAACACGGTCGAAGGCAGGGGAGTTGTATGAAGACCAGGCTATGACTATCCATTTAAGGGAGGTCAGAGCACAGTTGGAGTCTCAGGCACACTCCATTAACCAGTTAATCAAGGAGGATAGGAATGCCTGGGCTCAGACTGCAAGGAGTGACGCGTGTGTACTTTCTGGGGCCTGGTTGTGAAATGAAGGACACAGTAATTGGAGGACCTGAGGGAAGGTCACATTCCTTCTTGGGTTAGTAACAGGCACCTCAGTCTGTACAGCAACCGTTTGAACCCGTGTCAGCTCAGGCTGGCTTCAGAAGCCTACCCGGTTCCTGTGGACTGTGGTCAGTCAAACCACACCATTGTGGGGATAGTGTTGTGGATGCCGGTGCTGAGCTGGACCCAAACACCTGCGCCGGTGGACCGCGTGGAGAGTATCGGCGTCATCTGAGTTGGGGTATACGTGCACTATTGTGAGGTCCCACTGTCTGTGGTTCGGTGGGAGCACACCATGACTGACAGTGAGCTCAAAGGCTGCCAGGTATAGGCCTGTGTGTGGGTTTAAATACAAAGGTTTAGAGCCAGTCAATTGCACCATGGAGGTGATGGTCCTGGCCCACGTGTCACCTCAGCTAGCATATTCTGGCAGTGGAACATAATGTGTGACGACGAGCCTCGACCACTACAGAGTTCACAACGTCACCTGGTGTCCTGTGAACAAGCAGCCCTTCTGCTTTAAACCCCACACAGAGGTTCAGATGGTAAATGTGAGAATTCTTCCCACAATCGAGATCACACTTCACCTCGACATTAACAACCCTGTAGACAATCTACAGAGTTACATCACCACGTTCGGGTATGAGATACCACCCCTGCCCGTACATCTCAAAAAACTCCCAAAACAAGTGGAGGTGTCCCAAAAAACATTTTTACACATTAGAACAATGCAACAGGGAGAAGGGGGAAGAAATAAAGGACATAACGTCCCCTCCATGGTGGGATTTCAGTTTAAATGGAGAGATCCCACCATGGATCTGATTGATGTCTCACCTCCTGGTAGTGGCACAATCTAGAGTCGTGTTTTACTTAGTTTTTATTAACTGCAGAAACACAAGAAAGCCCCTCCGACGCCAATGAATTGCTCTCATCGAGAGAAAATTGTGATTTAAAGATTTGGGTCGGGAGGGATGAGTTGTTTTTGCAGATTGTATAAAACCAGAACTTGGATGTGGAAAGGTTTTTCTCTTTTCTGTATACTGTAAAGTGAAGTTTCTGTGTGGCAGAAGAGAGGAGAGTTTTTGCCAAGACTATATGTTTTGACAAGAGGAATGTACTGTCTTGTTTCTATGTGTTTTAGCAATAGTAAGTTTGTTTAAAGCGGGAGGGAGGGTTTTCCCCAGAGTTTAGTTTAACGGGAGAGGATACGGTTTGATCTGGACATGAGGGTTGTTCACACACAACAAGAAGAGGATGAAGGAAGATATTTGTGCGAGGGGGTCTCAGTCTCGGTGGACAGAAGATCCTCGTAGGGGCAACTAAAGGATTATCATTTTTAATCCAAGACTTTATTCTCCAGGGGTAACACCCCAGTTTGGGGGGAAATGGCTGTGAAAAGGACAGTGATGAAAAAAACAGTTAGCAGAGGACAGGCTGTTGGTCTCAGAACAGAAAGGACAAGCTTTTCAAATGCTAAACCAAAACCCACTCCACCCCACAGAGACATTGCCTTCTGCTCTCAGCCAGTCACCTACATCATCACTGGCTCCAAGCTGGTGATGGAGACAATGAAATCCACCGGTTTTATATATAATCAAGTCAATCGGACAACAGAACCCATCGGAAACAGATCACACCTTGTATAGAACTCAACTAGATGACGCAACACCAACAGTTCCCAATGTCCGTCCGCCCCTCCCCCACTGAAACCAGCTGGATGAGAGGCGGGAAGATACCACAGATTCAAACAAAGCTTTCTCTCCAGGGACCAATCAAAGCGTTTTCCATCATCTGACAAGATCAGTCAGAAAAAAAGGGAACATTCGGGTTTTGGTGGAAAAAGCAAGACTGCTGATCAGTACACAGAAGACGTGATCAGACCAGTTTAGTCATGTGATGAACTAGCTATTGCAGGTATTGAACTCGTCACCGAGAACTTGAAGAGAGAAAGCTGCTGGCTCCTGGATTGGGAACATCTCTATCTTGTCTCCTCTCATCTCATTCTCCCCAGCTTTGGAATCCATTGAAGACACAGGAACCCTAAGAGAGAGAGAGAGAGAGACAAGGTTTAAGAAGAATACTGGGCCCCAGTGAAAAGCAAAAATTACCTCCAGCAAGAACTACCGATAAAAGGACTCGACAGTGAGCTCGAAGCACAGTAAGAAGAAACTGTTCAGAGATTGCCTCAAACCTCTTCACTTGATCTTTCTTCTGCTCTTTTCTGTCTCTATTTGCATGTGCATATCGTGTATGCAGGCTGGCGTGGGGCGCCGTGTGTATCCGTAGGCGTTAACCCGATTAGAGTTCAAATTTAAATTTTAATAAATTTCACTTCTCTTCTTTAAACCTAAGAATGCCTGTTTGTGCTCATTTCTATAATTGGAAAGTGGTGAACAAGGATTCACCAAGAGGGAGCTCAAAACACAGTGTGTTTCAAATGAAATCCTGCTGCAGTAGTCCAGGTGAAGGTTGAAAAGGGCCCCGAGACACCTTTCTCACTTCGTCATAACAATGTATACAAAATAACAGTAAAATATAAAGCTGAACATGAATTCAAAATAAGTGCAACATAAATGGCAATCAAACTTTTTCCTAATTTCTTGCAGTTGGAGATAGGCGGTTCTGTGGTCGAAAACGAGGCTCCCGAATGGTATGTTGCCTCCCAGGTGCACGGGTCAGGGATGTCTCAGATCGGCTGCAGAACATTCTGAAGGGGGAGGGTGAACAGCCAGTTGTCGTTGTGCACATAGGCACCAATGATATAGGTAAAAAACGGGATGAGGTCCTACAAGCAGAATTTAGGGAGTTAGGAGCCAAGTTAAAAAGTAGGACCTCAGAGGTAGTAATCTCAGGATTGCTACCAGTGCCACGTGATAGTCAGAGAAGAAATGAAAGAATAGTCAGGATGAATGCGTGGCTTGAGAGATGGTGCAGGAGGGAGGGGTTCAGATTTTTGGGACATTGGGACCGGTTCTGGGGGAGGTGGGACTATAACAAATTGGACGGTCTACACCTGGGCCGGACTGGAACCAATGTCCTTGGGGGTGCTTTTGCTAACGCTGTTGGGGAGGGTTTAAACTAATGTGGCAGGGGGATGGAAACCAAATGAGGTCAGTGGACAGTAAGGAGGTAGTAACTAAAGCCTGTAAGGAACTAGATAATAAAGTCAGCGTGACTAAGGGGAAGAGCAGGCAGGGAGCAGATGATGAACGCAAAGGGACTGGTGGTCTGAGGTGCATTTGTTTTAATGCGGGAAGTGTAGTAGGTAAGGCAGATGAACTTAGGGCTTGGATTAGTACCTGGGAGTATGATGTTATTGCTATTACTGAGACTTGGTTGAAGGAAGGGCACGATTGGCAACTAAATATCCCAGGATATTGATGCTTCAGGCGGGATAGAGAGGGAGGTAAAAGGGGTGGCAGAGTTGCATTACTGGTCAAAGAGGATATCACAGCTGTGCTGAAGGAGGGCACTATGGAGGACTCGAGCAGTGAGGCAATATGGACAGAACTCAGAAATAGGAAGGGTGCGGTAACAATGTTGGGGCTGTACTACAGGCCTCCCAACAGCGAGTGTGAGATAGAGGTACAAATGTGTAAACAGATTATGGAAAGATGTAGGAGCAACAGGGTGGTGGTGATAGGAGATTTTAATTTTCCCAACATTGACTGGGATTCACTTAGTGTTAGAGGTCTAGATGGAGCAGAATTTGTAAGGAGCATCCAGGAGGGTTTTCTAGAGCAGTATGTAAATAGTCCAACTCGGGAAGGGGCCATACTGGACCTGGTGTTGGGGAATGAGCCCGGCCAGGTTGTTGAAGTTTCAGTAGGGGACTACTTTGGGAATAGTGATCACAATTCTGTAAGTTTTAGAATACTCATGGACAAAGACGAGAGTGGTCCTAAAGGAAGAGTGCTAAATTGGGGGAAGGCCAACTATACCAAAATTCGGCAGGAGCTGGGAAATGTAGATTGGGAGCAGCTGTTTGAAGATAAATCCACATTTGATATGTGGGAGGCTTTTAAAGAGAGTTTGATTAGCGTACAGGAGAGACATGTTCCTGTGAAAATGAGGGATAGAAATGGCAAGATTAGGAAACCATGGATGACAGGTGAAATTGTGAAACTAGCTAAGAGGAAAAAGGAAGCATACATAAGGTCTAGGCGGCTGAAGAAAGACAAAGCTTTGGAAGAATATCGGGAATGTAGGACCAATCTGAAACGAGGAATTAAGAGGGCTAAAAGGGTTCATGAAATATCTTTAGCAAACAGGGTTAAGGAAAATCCCAAAGCCTTTTATTCATATATAAGGAGAAAGAGGGTAACTAGAGAAAGGATTGGCCCACTAAAGGACAAAGGAGGAATGTTATGCTTGGAGTCAGAGAAAATGGGTGAGATTCTAAACGAGTACTTTGCATCGGTATTCACTGAGGAGAGGGACATGACGGATGTTGAGGTTAGGGATTGATGTTTGATTACTCTAGGTCAAGTCGGCATAAGGAGGGAGTAAGTGTTGGTTATTCTAAAAGGCATTAAGGTGGACAAGTCCCCAGGTCCGGATGGGATCTATCCCAGGTTACTGAGGGAAGCGAGAGAGGAAATAGCTGGAGCCTTAACAGATATCTTTGCAGCATCCTTAAACACGGGTGAGGTCCCGGAGGACTGGAGAATTGCTAATGTTGTCCCCTTGTTTAAGAAGGGTAGCAGGGATAATCCAGGTAATTATAGACCGGTGAGCCTGACGTCAGTGGTAGGGAAGCTGCTGGAGAAGATATTGAGGGATAGGATCTAGTCCCATTTGGAAGAAAATGGGCTTATCAGTGATAGGCAACATGGTTTTGTGCAGGGAAGGTCATGTCTTACCAACTTAATAGAATTCTTTGAGGAAGTGACAAAGTTGATTGATGAGGGAAGGGCTGTCGATGTCATATACATGGACTTCAGTAAGGCATTTGATAAGGTTTCCCATGGTAGGTTGATGGAGAAAGTGAAGTCGCATGGGGTCCAGGGTGTACTAGCTAGATGGATAAAGAACTGGCTGGGCAACAGGAGACAGAGAGTAGCAGCGGAAGGGAGTTTCTCAAAATGGAGACATGTGACCAGTGGTGTTCCACAGGGATCCGTGCTGGGACCACTGTTGTTTGTGATATACATAAATGATTTGGAGGAAAGTATAGGTGATCTGATTAGCAAGTTTGCAGACGACACTAAGATTGGTGGAGTAGCAGATAGTGAAGGGGACTGTCAGAGAATACAGCAGAATATAGATAGACTGGAGTGTTGGGCAGAGAAATGGCAGATGGAGTTCAATCCGGGCAAATGCGAGGTGATGCATTTTGGAGGATCCAATTCAAGAGTGAGCTATACAATAAATGGAAAAGTCCTGGGGAAAATTGATGTACAGAGAGATTTGGGTGTTCAGGTCCATTGTTCCCTGAAGGTGGCAACGCAGGTCAATCGAGTGGTCAAGAAGACATGCGGCATGCTTTCCTTCATCGGACGGGGTATTGAGTGCAAGAGTTGGCAGGTCATGTTACAGTTGTATAAGACTTTGGTTCGGCCACATTTGGAATACTGCGTGCAGTTCTGGTCGCCACATTACCAAAAGGATGTGGATGCTTTGGAGAGGGTGCAGAGGAGGTTCACCAGGATGTTGCCTGGTATGGAGGGCGCTAGCTATGAAGAGAGGTTGAGCAGATTAGGATTATTTTCATTAGAAAGACGGAGGTTGAGGGGGGACCTGATTGAGGTGTACAAAATCATGAGAGGTATAGACAGGGTGGATAGCAAGAAGCTTTTTCCCAGAGTGGGGGATTCAATTACTAGGGGTCACGAGTTCAAAGTGAGAGGGGAAAAGTTTAGGGGGGATATGCATGGAAAGTTCTTTATGCAGAGGGTGGTGGGTGCCTGGAATGCATTGCCAGCGGAGGTGGTAGACGCGGGCACGATAGCGTCTTTTAAGATGTACCTAGACAGATACATGAATGGGCAGGAAGCAAAGAGATACAGACCCTTAGAAAATAGGCGACAGGTTTAGATAGAGGATCTGGATCGGCGCAGGCTTGGAGGGCCGAAGGGCCTGTTCCTGTGCTGTAATTTTCTTTGTTCTTTGTTCTTGTCCTTTGTTGAAGATAAGTCTGATTCTGTGCCTGCAGAAGGGATTGAGGAACTGGAAAAATAAGAGAAGGCAGGAAAGGTCTGCTGAAGTTCTCAAGGGCTATTCCACTACTGAGTCATACCTGCATAAAAAGTTCGTCTCCTCACAGTGTAATCCTGCTTCGTGTGCGCGTCAAGGTCCCTCTTTGGTGCTCTGGGTAGTGTTGAGCACGATTGCGTTTGCAGCCAAGCCATTTTGTCTGTGTCAGGAATTCTTAGGAGAAGGGCAGGTTCGTAGGGTACCAAGCATGGAACACAATGGCCTGCTCTGATATCACCAACTCTGAATAGCAGGAGAAATGTACATTGGTATTTACACATTCATTTTTATAGTGTTGATTGGATTAAGCATAAAACTATAATCTAGATGGAGAATTATGAATGGCTGAGAGTAATTGGATTAGAATTTGTGACAAAGATTCAGAATGTATCACAAACCCACAAGAGAAAAGTTTGTAGGTTTACACCATTATTGCATAGGCCAAATAACTGAAAAGAAAAACATTTTTTAATCCACTCTCAGGATATCAGTATTACTGACACAACCAGAATTTATTCCCTGTCCTTAGTTACCCCCCAAGAAGATCAATACCGGCTGCCTTTTTTGTCACAGTTTGATAGAATTGAGTGGCTTGCTAAGCCTCTTCAGAGGGCAGTTAAGGGTCGACCATGCACGGGCCAGGCCAGGTAAGGATATCCAGTTTCCTTTCTTAAAGAACATTAATGAACCAATTGGGTTTTTACTCTGGTCCAACAGTTAAACAGCTATTGAGTTAATACTGCAAAACATTGACAAACCTCATTCTTCCTTCATTGTTGGGTCTGAATCTTGGAATTCCCTACCTAATAAAAATGGGGAAACACCATCATCAAAAAACCCAGCAGCGGCTCAATGATAGGGCCTGTCCCACCATCTTCTCAGGGCAATGAGGGATGAACAATAAATGACAGCTTTACCAGTGACGCTTGTATCCAGAGAATGTTTTCAAACTCTGACTGCAATAGCATTCCACAGGCACTGGGAATCCCTCACCCGAATGAGGCCTTCTGCTTGGTGCTATCTGGACAGTGAGAGTTGACAGGATTTTTAATCATGAGAGAATCACAGCCATGAAGGCTGATACTGTCTTCAACTTTTTTCTGGTCTCCACTTTTCACCAGAAAAGGTGGTGGGGAGGGTGTTACTGTTTAGCACATTCGGTGCTGAGGACCCCATTGGATTTTTCTGCTTCATCGTCAAGGTGCTCTGCGGCCAACTGAATAAAGATGCTTCTTGATTTCAGTAAAATAACATGTTTCATGTATTGTTGAATATTCAATTTGAATTACAGTGAAGAAACCAGAATAATGCTGATAAATTCTGAATTATTTTTAGTTAAATCCACAATCAACTCCAGATTTGTCCCCATGACACAATATAGCTTTGCGAGGGATTAGCTGACATGAGTCACTCAACTGGAGGAGGCTTTATGCTTTCATTAGGTGCAGACAAATAGCTGTTTACTGAGTTATGTGAAGCTAAATGACTCCCAAGTTGGATCCTGCTGAGTGCAGTTGGGTAAGTTCAATTATAGGAATCTGGATTTTCCCAGCCTTTTGCGAAATGAGAAGAAAATATAAATCTGCTGGCAGAGGTTTATGTATCTTTTGGGATCGATTTATCAAATTGAGACAATTTTCACCCCTCACCTCGATCTTGTGAATTGGTCTGTGTGAACTGAGAAATCTCAGAAGGTTCTGGTTCCAGGGTCTGCTTGGGTGAGGATCTCTGCAAAATAACAGGTGTCCTAGCTTGATCAATAACATGAAGAAATAGAAAATTAATTACTTTTCATGAATATATTTTATATATAGAGAGAGAGAGAGCAAAAAGTGCAAGACCTTTCCAAAAGGTAAGGTTCCCAAGTGTTCTGTCTCAGCAACTTATTCTCAAAGTATATGAGAAAAGGCTTCAATATCATCATCTTCAAATTTGGATACTAACCGGGAATAGTGTAAGAAATCAGAGCTTGTCTCTGGACTAGGATCATTTGAATTACCAGCGGCTTCTCCACTACGTAAAGACAATTTTTCCCTCACCAATTCAATCTGTCTGATTTCACTGTCTTTTTGTGCTTGTAATTCCTTCTCAAACTTTTCCCTCTGGAAAGCACGCTCTCTCTCTGTCTCTCTGTCTCTCTCTCTCTCTCTCTCTCTCATTCCTCCTTTCGCACCTGAAATTCTAACTCAAAGCTATGGTTGTTCTCCTTACAGCAGAGAAGGTGATGTGAAGATTTGATACAGGCTGTAAAGGCTGATTCGCTCAGTAATAAGATGAAAATTCTGACAGAAGTAGCTTCCATCTTTATTCATCGCACCACTAGATTTACTAGAATGACACCAAAAATGAAGGACTTCAGTTATGGGCTGGTGGTTGTTACAGCATCGAAGGTCAGGGGGAGATTTGATGGAGGTGTTCAAAATCATGAAGAATTTGATAACTCCTCCTTATTTACTCTGATTCCAGTGTCAGAAGGGCCAGTAAATATATAATTAAAAAATAATAATGTCATGGTGGAAGAATCAGTGGTAAAAGGAAGAGGTTTTTATTAAATGCAGCAAGTTATGATTTGGAATGCACTGTCTGAATGGGCGGAGAATGCAGATTCAATAACAACCTTCAAAAAGGAACTGGAGAATTACTTGAAGGAGGAAAATTTACAGAGCAATGGGGAAAGGGCAAGGGAGGGGGACGCACCGGACAGCACATTCAAAGAGGCTGCACAGACACAGTAGGCCAAATGGCCTCTTTCTATGCTGTATCATTCTATAATTTTATACCTATCCTCCACTCATTGCATGTTGTTGCAGAAATAATCCTACTTCTATCAGGAGACTTTGCTATAGTTTTGGTCATGAGTTCAGTTTGTGGTAGTTGGTAAATGTTGTGTTTAAATAGATTCTGTTTGCTATGAAATGTTGGCTCTAAGACCTGCCCAGACATGGCCCACTCCAACTCATTGACACCACTCTCAGCCAATACTCACTTGGTAATTATTAAACTCTGACGTACAGAAGTCTGCTGTCTGAATGATCGCTTGCCCTGGTAAAGCTAAACATTTAGCTCACAAATATTTTCTTTGCCAGAACTCATCCAGAGGTTGTGTTAAATTATAATGCTTAAATATCAGAAGAAAGTTTCCAGAAATCACACTGAGCTATTTAGAAACCACAATCAAAGAGGCTTGAAATAATCTTTCCCAACATAAAATATATGAGTGGGTCATTAAGTTATATAGCCAGCGTGTTACCCCTGTGACCAATAATGTTTAGGTTTGAGTCGTCATTTTTGAATCAGTAACATGGTGACAATTCGATTTTGGACTGTACCTTTCTCCACTCCTATTTTTCATTTGCTCTCTTCCCGCCTTTGAAACTTCACGTGAGCCAAGGCCAAGGAAGAAAAACTGTTCAAGGACTCTGCTATTATTACTCAATTCACTAACAGGAGGTGACAGAGGTGCCTGTGGTTAACTCCACACTCATTGAAGAACCCAGCCTTCAATCTGTACCTGCTTGGTACATTGTTACAATCAGGTACAAGGATGGGGAGAAATCAGAAATGAATAGATTTCAGCTCATTCCCTGAATAAGGGGATGAGTGTGTCACACCTTGGTGTAGCCTGTACATTTAATGAGGAATGTCAGCAAAACTCAAACAGTGCGACAGCATTCCAAAGGAAAGTTGAAATGATGGCCAAAATACTCAAGAGACAGAAAAGATATCAACAATGTGTAAATTAGACATTGTGAATTAGCACTAATAGCAGCCACACCACCATCTTCAATATGACTAGATGGTAACAAATGGTCTGAGGTCATTTATTTCTTAAATACAAGAGGAACTTTTTTTTTGTAATGTCTATGAATATATTGAGAGAAGCAACAGTCATTAAGCAGCATGAACATGACTAACAGAAACAATCGATGTACTTACCAAAGTGCTGTTGTACAGATGGTCATCCTCTTGGATGTTCCCGATGTTATAGTGCCTGCACCCAGGAAATGCCCCTTTAGAAAAGCAGGCAGTCACTGAGGGAGAACACTCGGGAACACAATTGCCTGAAGTTGATCGACCAGAACCCTTCTGGATCCAATTACAGACGGCTGCCAGGATGGAACGCTTGGGAACCTTGGGACTGGATGGTGATGATGTTGACGACACACTACTAAGCGAGGATGATACTCGCGAGGAGACGGTGTCCACAGGGCGATTGGGTGACTGAAACGATAATTCAGGTGACTGCAGAAATTTGTTTTTGAGAAAGTGCGTCAATGATTATATCTCAGAAAGTTCCCTCTTCCCAGTTACATCTATTGTGCCGTGAAACTCCCAGACACTTACCACACCCCCACCGAAATAAAAATGGAGGCATTGTGGATACAACAGCTGGGTCTTGAGGAGGGGAAGTAATGCATGATTCCATGATAGTTAAACTGTGAAATCTTTCCATTGGTTTTCCTCCCTCGCTCAGACAAAATCTACTCTGAAGAATGATGTCACCATCTCACATCCACTGGTTAATAAGTCAACATTGACAGTTCATCATTTAGCATGTTTGTAAATTACCCAGTTAGATTGTCAGCACATGACATGCACAAATTCATCACGGCCATTACATATGAACACTTCTGTTAGTGTTTTAACTCTAAGTTATTAAATAATCCCTTTGCTTTTCAGTTAAACACTCAGTATTTGAACACTCCTATATCTCTGCAGATATTTACTTGCCTGCCTCACCCAGTTACTCATTGTAACTTTGCAGCATCCACCTACACAGGATGAAGTTAAAACACATCCTGTGGTGCTGCGAGGCTTGAACAAGTCAAGAAAGAGCATGAGTGTAAAAAAGTATTGGTGAGCTTGCCTGAATGAGAAAGCCAGCCAGTGCAAATGCAGGCACGAGTGCGAGAGACAGAAAGAGACAGCAAGAACTAGAAACAGAGAGAGCTAGAAGGAAGGAAATTAGGAGTCACATCAATCAGGTCATTCGAATGCAGCTCTTACCAAGTGAGTGCAGAATATTGGTCATGAAGAGGCAAAAAAGGCACTGAAGAGGGGGTGTATGAGGTCCAAAAGAGGAGAATCCATAAATAGGGAGGGTATTTTAAAACAGAAATAGGATCCTAAAGACGCAGAACAGATATAATAATGGTTAACTGAACTGCTAAAAGACTGAATTGCTGACATTTCCAGGGAACAGGTGAGAGACACTTTCTACTAAAACCAGCTTACTGATAAACCTCCAGGAAACACCACCCTTCTGTAGAGAAGATGCTGAATAGCAACTAAAGGTCAACTATAGAAAAAACAAAGCCTGCAGTCAAGAGGGAATCTGGTGTGCATGCAGGGAGGTGTATTACCTTGTTGCGATTTGGGCAGCAGTTTACCAGATTTGATCACAAAATGCTGTTTTTAATGGACTCTGCACTTTAAGCTGCTTTATCAGAAAACATTACAACAGCTCAATCGAATACCTCAAATGACTTTGATTGTCGTCTGGAACGCTTGATGTTAAAGCACATCATTTTATCATTCAATATTGTGTTCTGAAAAGGAAAAGAAGACTGAAAATAAATCAGAGGTGTGTGACGAGGGAATATATTCACTAGAAATAACGAAATATTGCTTTTCCTCTCTTTAGTGCAAGGAACTAGTTTCCAATATCAACCAGAAGGCCCAGGTGATCTTGGACAGTGAAGTCAGCAGTTCAAGCAGGAGTCTCTGGACTGCAGCATGGTTGGTTTCCTGGCCAACTTTCCTCAGCCTATCCCAGAGATGCTGAGACTAATTCAAGGACTTTTATTGTTATTTCAGTGAACAGTAGCTATCGCAGCAGACACTGGGCCTTTGTAGATTGTATAACTCCTTTCCACCATCCTGATTTGAAGCTAGATCACATTTCCATCACGGTCACTGGGTCAAAATCCTGGAACTTCCTTCCTAATAACATCAGAGTTCAAGAAGGAAGCTCACCATCACCTTCTCAAGGACAATTAAGGATGGGTAACAAGTGCTGGCCTTGTCATCAATACTGACATCCCATGAAGAAATGTAAAAATTCTTGGGAATCTCGGCCTAGTTTACTCTGTCTCTTCTCATAAGAGAATCCCCTCATCCCAGCAATCAGCGGAGTGAACCATTGTTGCACTCCCTCCAAGCTAAGTGTGTCCTCCCTTACAATAAGATGACCAAAACTAGAAACAGTATTGCAGGTGTGGTCTCACTAAGACTTTATCCACGGTTGTCATTAGATTTCTTCACTCTATTACAAAGGGTTGGTGATTAAAAGGCTATCACACTATTTGCTTTCTGTACCTACATGTTAACTTGCTGATTTGTGAACAAGAACACCCAGCTTCCTCTCAATACCAAAACTGGACCAGTTGTACCTGATTTGTACCAGTACAAATCACACCAACAACTATTGCGATAAAGAAAAGTGATGGACGCTTAAATAAAGCAGCACTGAAGTCTACGATGTTTCCACACGTTGACTCTTGATGATATGAAGCCACATCACAGCTATCCTTGGGTTTAAACTGTGTTGACATGGTTACTGGTTTATGCTGTCATGGCCAGACCATTGTGAGGTCACCTGCACAATGTGCAGGACCAAAACTTATTGCATTTAAATATAAACATTGGTAGCAAAGAAATGAAGTATAGAACAAAGAACAGTACAGCACAGGAACAGGCCATTCGGCCCACCAAGTCTGTGCCGATCTTGATGCCTGCCTAAAGTAAAACCGTCTGCACTTCCGGGGACCGTATCCCTCTATTCCCATCCTATTCATGTATTTGTCAAGATGCCTCTTAAACGTCTCTATGGTACCTGCTTCCACCACCTCCCCCGGCAACAAGTTCCAGGCACTCACCACCCTCTGTGTAAAGAACTTGCCTCGCACATCCCCTCTAAACTTTGCCCCTCTCACCTTAAACCTCTGTCCCCTAGTAACTGACTCTTCCACCCTGGGAAAAAGCTTCTGACTATCCACTCTCGCCATGCCGCTTATAACTTTGTAAACCTCTATCATGTCGCCCCTCCACCTCCGTCGTTCCAGTGAAAACAATCCGAGTTTATCCAACCTCTCCTCATAGCTAATGCCCTCCAGACCAGACAACATCCTGGTAAACCTCTTCTGTACCCTCTCCAAAGCCTCCACGTCCTTCTGGTAGTGTGGCGACCAGAATTGCACGCAATATTCTAAGTGTGGCCTAACTAAAGTTCTGTACAGCTGCAACATGACTTGCCTATTTTTATACCCTATGCCCCGACCGATGAAGGCAAGCATGCCGTATGCCTTCTTGACTACCTTATCCACCTGCGTTGCCACTTTCAGTGACCTGTGGACCTGTACGCCCAGATCTCTCTGCCTGTCAATACTCCTAAGGGCTCTGCCATTTACTGTATACTTCCCACCTGCATTAGACCTTCCAAAATGCATTACCTCACATTTGTCCAAATTAAACTCCATCTGCCATTTCTCCGCCCAAGTCTCCAACCGATCTATATCCTGCTGTATCCTCTGACAATCCTCATCATTATTCGCAACTCCACCAACCTTTGTGTCGTCCACAAACTTACTAATCAGACCAGCTACATTTTCCTCCAAATCATTTATATATACTACAAACAGCAAAGGTCCCAGCACTGATCCCTGCGGAACACCACTAGTCACATCCCTCCGTTCAGAAAAGAAGGAATATTCTCTGGGATTTTAGTGCTATTTTACTGGAATTCTATGTAACCTAACCTATGTATAATCTTTAATCTTGTAGTGCATGTGTAATGTTTAATTTCTGAAAGCCATACAGAGTAAAGCTTAAGGTACTGCAACAAATTCAAGAGTGTTGGCATTTATTACCTTATCGGGTCGAATCTGTAGTTAAGTTGGACTAGACTTGTGAATAATTGTTTTTAAGTTGTTTGTCCAAACATACGAGTTTAAATCAATTTGCAACATCCCATCATTTACAGACATAAAATAGTCACAAATTTTGCTATTTATTCCGGGGCAGACAGGTGAAGTGTTTATTTTGTCTGTGATTTAACTCGACCCCTAATGATAACCAACATGGTGGGAGAGAGTGATAGACAGAGAGAGAGGGACAGAGGTAGAGTAACAGAGAGATAGTGAGGGATAGAGACAGAAGCAGAGAGATAGAAAGTGCCAGGAGACCCTGAGACACTTTAGAAGCAGGGGGACGGGGAGACAGGCTGTGTGGAGACCCTGGGGTAACGTTACAGATAGACAGGGTAGATGCAGGTAAGATGTTTCTCCTGGTTGAGGAGTCTAGAACCAGGGGACACAATTTAAAAATAAGGGGGAAGCCACTTGGGACAGAGATGAGGAGAAATTTCATGACTCAGAGGGTTGTGAATCTTTGGAATTCTCTATCCCAGAGGGCTGTGGAAGCTCAGTCATTGAGTATGTTTAAAGCAGAGATTGACAGATTTCTAAACACCAAAGACATAAAGGGATATGAGGATTGTCTGGGAAAAAGGCATTGAAGTGAATGATCAGCCATGATAGTATTGAATGGGGGAGCAGGCTCGATGGGCTGAATGGCCTACTCCTGTTCCTGTGTTCCCAAGCTGCTGAAATAGTTTCTCCCAAACTACACCATCAGTTCCCCTTAATATCTCAACAAATTTGATCAAATCACCTTGATCCTCCTAAATTCCAGTGAAAAAATCCCTAGTTTGTGTAATATCACCTCGTAATTTAACCCTTAGAGTCCAGTTATCATTCTGGTAAATCTACACTGCACTCAAATGGACACAGACACCCCCCCACCCCCAAGTCTCTTTGGACCTCCAGTGTTTCTAGTTTTTCACCATTTGCAAAGTACTGTGTTCTAGTCTTTTTTACTGACATTGAAATCTAACTACCACAGTTTTGCCCATTTATTTAAGATATTAATATCTCTTTGTAATTTGATGCTTCCAGTTACACTGCTTACAATGCTGCCTATTTTTGTGTCATTGGTAAACTTGGGTATGTGACATTCTACCCCATCATCTTAAATCGTTAATAAATACAGCAAAACTGAGACACACACGGGCTTTACGCCAGTAGACAGGAGTGAATCATGCCATCCTCGAGGTTTTTAATTCCAGAGATATGTTTTTTTTTAGAAGAAACAGAATTCAAATTCACAACAGCCCAGTGTGGGATTTGAACTCCTGCTTTTTCAATCATCAGATCAGGCCTTCAAATTAAAACACATAAAGAGATTCATTTTCCTCCTGCTGTTGTCTGACTGTCTCAGGTTTTGTATATTGTTCCCTTCTCCTCTTCTTCCATGTGTCTGAAGTCTTTGAAGTTTGTCAGACATTGGTAAACTACTTCATGTGGTGTTGTGTAAATACCTTCAATTCTGTGTATCTGGAAGGGACACAATTCAAATTCTCACCTTATTGCATCAACTAAAACCTGCAGGTCCATTCAAACAACTCTATTTCCTGTCTCTGCAAAGATAGCTCACACTTCCACAATGCAGGAATGTCTGAATGGAAACAGCTTTTGACATTTCCAAACACGTTTGCTAACACTTTTCAGGATGAAGCTAAATTCAACTCACAGATTGCAAGCCCCAAATTGAATCTTTAAGATATAAAAAGTGACACAAATGAAATCCCAGATCTCTCTGTCCCTGCACCCATTTTAACATTGTACCATTTAGTTTATATCGCTTCTCCTCAGCCTTCCTTCCAAAATGCATCATTTTACATTTCTCAGCATTGAAATTAACCTGCCATGTGTCTGACCATTTCACCAGACTGCCTCTATCCTCCTGAAGTCTACTCCTATTCCCGTCCCTGTTTATTACATTGCAGATGGCACAATGTTGAAGTTATGCCCTGTAAACCCAAGTCACTAATATATATCAAAAAGATCAGTGGTCCTAATCCAAAGCCCTGGGGAATACCCCTGTACCACAATGTACACTGTATACAGTCAGTACAAATGCAGGGAGGTTATGCTGAACATTTATAAAGCTCTGGTTAGGCCCCAATTGGAGAATTGTGTCCAGTTCTGGTCACCACACTTTGGGAAGGAGGTGAGGGTCCTTGAGAGGGTGCAGAGGAGATTTACCAGAATGGTTCCAGGGATGAGGGATTTTAGCTACAAAGTTAGGTTGGAAAAGCTGGGTTTGATCTCTTTAGAACAATGCAGATAGAGGGGAGATTGAATAGAAGTGTATAAGATTATGTCAGGCATAGATACCGTCCTCCAGTCTGAACCAACCATTCACCACTACTCTCTGTGTTCTATCCCTTATCCAATGTCGTATCCACTCTGTCCCTGTCCCGTTCATTCCATGAACATTCATTTTGCTAACTAGTCAATTATGAGGCACCATTATGACCTCCCCATGAGGAAATTGGTCCCAGAGCACAGAAAAACACACACACAGAAAAACACACACAGACAGGCAATGAGCATCTGCAACAAGAGAGAATCCAACCACCTCCCCTTGGCATTCAAAGCATTATTCCATCACTGAATCACCCAGCATCAACATCCTGGGGAAACATTGACCAGGAACTGACCTGAAGAAATCACATCAATACTGTGGCTACAAGTGACTCACCCCCTGACTCCCCAAAGCCTTTCCACCACCTACAAGAGACAAGTCAGGTGTGTGATGGTATCTCTCCACTTGCCTGGATGAGTGCAGCACCTACAACACTCCAGAATCTCTACACCATCCAGGACAAAGCAGCCCACTTGATTGGCACCCCATCCAACACTTTTCACTTTGATCAGATCACCCCTTAACCTTCTAAATTCCAGGGACACAGAGTAAAGCTCCATCTGCACTGTCCCATCAAATGCTGACAAGCTATTAGTTAGCTATTGAGTAAATCTCTGTCTTCTCTGTTCTATAAAACACTCCCAGGGCAGGTACACTGTGGGGTTAGATACAGAGTAAAGCTGCCTCTATATATGCCTCTCTTTCTCCTCCTCCATCCAAATGGAGAGAGTAACAGTGAGAAAGACAGGGATAGATATAGCGAGAGAATAACAGAAAGAGGGAAGGATAGCAATGGGGAGAGAGTACCAGAGAGAAAGAGGAAGAGATTGGGATGGAGAGTGTCGTCAGTGTTCCTGCAAAGCTGTGTGCAGCATCCTTGAGGGAATGACACAGCGAGAGATTGGGATTGAGAGGGTACAGAGGGAGAGAGATAGATGGAGGGAGAGAGAGAGGTAGAGACAGGGAGAGGCAGAGACAGGGAGAGGCAGATAGAGAGGTAGAGACAGGGAGAGGGAGAGAGAGAGGTAGAGACAGGGAGAGGCAGAAAGAGAGGTAGAGACAGGGAGAGGCAGAGCGACAGAGGCAGAGAGAGAGAGAGGCAGAGAGAGAGAGGCAGAGAGAAAGAAATAGTGTGGGAGTGACACAAAGAGAGTCATGGACAGAGAGTGAGAGAAGAGACAGAGAGAGAGAAAAAGAGAGAGAGAGAGACAGGAAGGGGTATGGAGAGAGAGCCGGTGAGAGAGACGGAGAGCACAAGAGAGGCAGAGACAGAGAGAGAGATGGTGCAAGGGAGGCACAAATAGAGTGATGGACAGAGGCAGAGAAAGAGACAGAGAGAGGGGGAGAGGCAGTGGCAGATAGAGAGGCAGTGTAGATAGAGAGGGAGACAGAGAGAGACAGACAGTGAGAGATGGATAGGGACAGACAGCGACAAAGGGAAAGAGAGAGGGAAAGAGGGAGAAGCAGAGAGAGAGAGAGTGATGGGGAAAGACAATGAGAAAGTCAGGTTGGGAAGAGGCAGAGGGGGAGCGGCCGCAGAGAGAGGGAGAGACGCAGAGAGAGAGGGAGAGACGCAGAGAGAGAGGGAGAGACGCAGAGAGAGGGGGAGAGACGCAGAGAGAGGGGGAGAGATGCAGAGAGAGGGGGAGAGACGCAGAGAGAGAGGGAGAGACGCAGAGAGAGGGAGAGACGCAGAGAGAGGGAGAGACAGTGTAAAAGGAGAGAGAGAGACAGAGAGATGGTGAGGCAGAGAGAGAGAGGGAGCGATGGTGTGAGAGAGACAAAGAGTCATAGACAGAGGTAGAGAAAGAGAGAGGGAGAGACAGAGAAAGAGGGAGAGACAGAGAGAGAGAGAAAGAAACAGAGAGGGAGGGAAGGAGAGAGAGAAAGTGATGAAGAGAGGGAGGAAGTGTGAGAGAGACGGAGAGACCAGGGAGAATTAAAAAAGGTAAACTTGTGTTGAATTATTGATCCTTGCATTGTGGAATGTTTTAGTATTTGGTGAGAATGTTGATCCAGTGAAATTTTGTCCCAGTGGGATGAATAGAATCTATATTAGCTTATTACAACAGTAAGATACCGTGTGTACTGAGTGAAATGTTTACAGTTTCCACTCATATAATATACTTTGCTGTCTATATTGTATAAAATGATGATGGGCTGAGATAGAGTGGATAGGAAGGACCCATTTCCCTTAGCAGAGGGGTCAATAACCAGGGACATAGATTTCAAGATTTCCAAATCAATATCATGAGGGTGTGATGGCTCCCACAGTGGAATAGCTTGCTGGATGTTTATAATGGAGTGTTTTCCTTCTGGATCATCAGAACCGGCCGCCTGGGTCCCAACTTCATCCACATTTCTCCCTCTCTACTAATATTTCACTCTACACACCTATCTTTCTCTGTTTGTGCACACAGGAGTGAAGGATTACATCAAATTAATATATCTTACATTCTCCCTTTCAATCCACCCAACAATCTCTCTCTCTCCAACCTTGTCCCTCTCTACAGCACTCTCTCTCTGCCTGTATATCTAACCCTCACTCCCTCTGTCTCTCTCCCAGTGTCAGAGACAGCAGGAGGGAGAGATAGAGAGAGGAAGACAGAGAGAGACACAGCGAACAACCCCAGCTTCTCCAATCTATCCACGTAACTGAAGTCCCTCATCCCTGGAACCAGGCTTGTGAATCTTTTCTGCACCCTCTCTAATGCCTCCACATCCTTCCTCAAGTGCAGTGCGCAGAATTGGACAATACTCCAGTTGAGGCCAAACCAGTGTTTTACACAGGTCTGACATAGCCTCCTTGCTTTTATACTCTGTCTGTATTTCTAAAGTCGAGGACACCTTATTCCTTTTAACCACATTCTCAACCTGCCCTGTCACCTTCAGTGATGTGTGTACAAATACCCCCAGATCTGTCTGTTCCTGCACCTCCTTTAGAATTCTATCCTTTACTTTATATCGTCCCTCCTCCTTTTTCCTCCCCGTGGTTCTTAATGAACACATCACGAATGTCTTTAAAGAGGGTACGACACAGACATTGTAGTCAATGAGGAAGGGTTTGAAATATTGAATGGGATAAACAGTGAGAGAGGAAATATTAAGGGGTTTAGCATCTTTGAAAGCTGATAATTCACCAGGCTCAGATTGTTAAGAGGTACAAGGGAGGAAACAGCAGAGGCTCTGACCATCATTTTCCAATCCTCTCTGGTTACAGTCGTGCTGCCAGAGGACTGGAGGACTGTGTATGTTGTACTGTTGTTGAACAAGGGAGAAAATAATAGACTGAGTAATTACAGGTCACCCAGCCTAATCATAGTGGTGGGAAAATTATTGGGTACAAGGGAATGATTGATTCCTTTCTAGTACTGTGTGTCTCAGTGTCTCCATGTCTGTTTCTCTGTCAGATTTTAAGCACTACCTTTACATTGGTGAGGAGAAAGTCTCTGAAATAAATGTCCCACTGTTGTGGTAACATAAAATGGCCACCGAGAACCAACCTAAAATGGCTGACTGATGTTTGAGAGAGAGAGAGACAGACAGAGAAAGAGAGAGACAGACAGAGAGACACAGACCGAGACACAGAGAGTGATAGCAGGATATTTGTCGTAGGACAGAAGAAAAGGAGGAGGCAATTTGGCCCCTCAACACTGTTCTGTCATTCAATGAGCTCATGGCTGATGTGTGATCTAACTCCATGTACCTATCTTTGCCCCTTAATACCTTTGGTTAATAAAAAATCTATCAAACTCAGATTTAAAAATGAACAAGTGTCTCAGCATCAATTGCCGTTTGTGGAAGAGATTTCCAAACTGATACCACGCCTGGTGTGTTGAAATGTTTCTTCATTTCACTCCTGAAATGTTTTCAGGCTACGTTTAGATATTTAGACTATGCCCCCAAGTTCCTGACTCTGCAGCCAGTGGGAATTGTTACTCTCTGTCCACCCTATCAGTTTCCCTTATTATATTGAAAACAATCATCAAATTACCCCATAACCTTCGAAATTCCAGGGATACAGAGTAAATCTCCAGCTACACTGTCCCATTAAACATTTCCAAGTCAAGCACAATGTTGGGTTTGACACAGAGTAAATTTCCCTCTACACTGTCCCATCACACATTCCCTGGGCAGGAACATCATGGGGTGGATACAGAGTGAATCTCACTCTACACTGTCCGATAGAGACAGAGAGAGACAGAAAGAGAGAAACAGAGAGACACAGACTGACAGGGTGACTGAGAGAGAAAGAAGGATATTAAACAGGGGATACTGGAAGAGGAGGATGCAATTTAACCCCACAACTCTGTTCCGGCATTCAATGAGATCATGGCAGATCTGTGATCTAACTTAGACCATATATCCTGCCTTTGCCCCTTATCTCTGAATATCTTTGGTAAATAAGAATCTATCCAACACATGTTTAAAAATTACCCAATAAGCCAGCATGAAATTTCCACAACCAATATCATGAGGGTGTGATGGCTCCTACAGTGGAATAGCTTGCTGGATGCTTAAAATGGAGGCTATTCCTTCTAGATCATTAAATGTGTCCGCCTGGGCCCCAAAATCATCTACATTTCTCCCTCTCCCGATGTTTCTCCATATCTATCTCTTAAATGTTTGTGTACACAGCCGTGAAGGATTACATCAAAATAATATATCTTACATTATCCTTTTCATCCACCTCAACAAAGTCTCTCTCTACAAATTTGTCCCTCTCTACAGCCCTCTCTCTGCCTTCATATCTAACCCTCTCTCCCTCTGTCTCTCTCCTAGTGTCAGAGATAGCAGGAGGGAGAGACAGAGAGAGGAAGACAGAGAGAGAATGTTGAAGGAACTGTACTCTGTTCCTAAGCTGTGCTGAACCTGCTCTGGGAGTGTTTAATGGGCTACATTAATCGGCCGTGTACAGTCCTGTATCAGACTGTGAAGAAGCAGAACATGTTCAGTACACAACGGGTCAAAGGGAATGATTCACTCCTGTCTGCTACTGGGAAGAGAGACTGACCTTAACATCAAGGCAGCGTTTGACTGAGTGGGGCATTGAGGAGCCCGAGTAAAATTGAAGTCGTTGGGAATCGGGGGGAAAACTCTCCACTGGTTGGAATCATACCGAGTACAAAGGAAGATGGTTTTGGTTGTTGGAGGTCAATCATCTCATTCCCAGGCCTTCACTGCAGGAGTTTATCAGGGTAGTGTCCTCAGCCCAACCATCTTCAGCTGAGATCCCAGCAGAAAATGCTGGATATACTGAGCAGGTCAGGCAGCATCTGTGGAGAGAGAAACAGAGTTAGTCATTCAGCTCGATGGATTCCAGATTTCCAGCATCCACAATATTTTGCCTCAGATAATGAAGCAATCCAGAGCCACATGCACCAAGACCCGGACTACATTCAGGTTTGGGCCGACCAGTGGGAAGCAACGTTCACGTCACACAAGTGCCAGGCAATGACCATCTGCAACAAGAGAGAATCCAACCACCTCCCCTTGGCATTTAAAGCATTATCCCATCGCTCAGGGACAGAGAGCGAAAGAAGAATATTTCAATTTTCAAAAGCATTTGATGAGGACAATCTTCGATTTAAAAACGACAATTAATTCTGCATCAATGTGCGTGTGCAGAAGACACGTTCCAAACTACTACCACCTTTTGCCTGGAGTGTCAGATTAACCCGGGTCACTCACTGTGCCCGGCTCAGGCTCAAGACTCACCTGCCTCAGTCACTGAGACGCTCCTGTATCACTTGCATTAATGTAAGCGGATGCCGGGTTTGGGAGCAGGACAGGCACACGGGATTAGGACGACTGCTCATGTGGAGGATAAGCATCAGTAATCCCTCAGAGAATCAGAACAGACCAGCGAGACTCAGAAAAGGAAACTTGTGTTGAATTTGTGAGCTTTGTATTGTGGAATGTTTTAGTGTTTGGTGAGAGTTTGGAGCCAGTGAAATTTTGCCCCAGTGAGATGAATAGATACTATATGACTTTATTACAATAGTTAAGTACCGTGTGTACTGTAAATATGGACTGAAATCACAAATCACAATGTTACTGATCAATTTTCAGCTGAATACTACGACTTCAGTTATACCTGCTATCCTGTCAGTATGTACATAAGACACGATGGGATGAAGTCAAAGTGGACACTGTTGAATTTGCTAGCTTGATCTTTGTGGGAACACAAGGGTTCAGTAAGTTAAAAATATTAAATGGTCAATTCACTTGTACAAATAAACACTTCCCAGACATCACTATGGAATGTGCGAGATGCTGCATTCCCAAGACAAGGTATGGACAGTCAATGACAGAAAAAAATGAAGTGATGGGGGAGGAGCTGGAGAGTGCGACTAACTGGACTGCTCTTCAAAAGAGATAGCACAGATTCAATGGGTCGAATCGCCTCAGACTGTGTTATAGTACGCTATGATTCGACGGTCCTCTTCTGAGAGAGAGAGAGAGAGAGAGAGAGAGAGAGAAAGCGATGGGTTCAGGAGAGAGAGAGAGATGGGGTGAGGGAGAGAGAGAGATGGGGTGAGGGAGAAAGAGTTGGGGTGAGGGACAGAGAGAGAGAGAGACACACAGGGAGAGGGAGAGGAATAAAACATCCCAAAGGGATGGAACAGGCTCGAGGGGCCGATCGGCCTCTTCCTGTCTTCCGAAACGCTTTATAAATATTACACACTGAAATAAACAAGGTCATGATGATAATTGAGAAAATAAAATGGAATTAATGAACAATAGTTTCTCCTTTAAAATTATTAATCCGAATTCACAATATTACTTGTGTGAATTTCGATAATTTGCTGTTTATTAACATCACTGAATAAATAAATATTGGAAGATTCAATGTCACTTTGTTCCCATCTTTGTTCAAACTCCAACTGACTCACTCGAAGGTTTAAACCTAAGCAGCAGTTCTGACGGTGCAGGGTCCCTTTAAGAGATTGGGACTGACCCTCTCCCTGCTCCCCCCCCCACCCCACTCGGGGTCACAGTGCAGGGTCAGGGGTCACAGACTGCACGGACACTGGGATTGACCAAAGACCCACTGACCCCAAAGACAAGAAAAGTAAAGCAAAAATTCCCCTGCCCCCTGTGAAATCAGATTGACAATAAATTTAAACCCCGAGAGTGAAATATAAAAGGAGAAAAGAGAGAATTTGATCTTTGTAAAAACATGATTTATACAGAGGGAAGTGTTTGTGTTTATCTGTCTAAGTTGGTCAATGTGAATATATGTGTCTCTGTGTGGGTTTCTCTCTCTCTCGGTCAGTGCGAATGGATGTGTCTGACTGTGGATTTCTATGTGTGTGTGTGTTTATCTGGACATGTTAGTCTGCCTGTGTTTATGTGACTGTCTTTGTGTCTGTGTGTGTCTTTGTGTCTCTGTGTTTGTGTTTCCAATGCTGGATGTGAGGTTGGGAGAGGACACAGAAGGACACTCTCTAATCTCTTCTTAAAGATCTTTCATCTTCACAACTCCGATGAATGGACAGAAATCTCCTCCACAAAATATCCAGCAGTTGTATCTTAATACTTGTCAGGACAGAAGTGCCTCTCTCAAACACGGCCTATGTTAGGTTTATATGGGCTGATGATATAAAGTTAGGTGGGACAGTAAACTGTGAGGAGGGCACAAAGAGACTGCAAAGGGAGATTGACAGGTTAAGTGAGCGGGCAAGAAAGTGGCAGCTGGAATATCATGTGGAGAGATGTGAGGTTCTTCACTTTTGACAGGAAGAATAGAAACACAGAACATTTTTCAAATGGTGAGAAATTATGAAATGTTGGTATTCAGAGGGATTTGGGTGTCCTTGTACATAAATCACAGAAAGTTAACATGCAGGTACAGCAAATGGAGTGTTGGCCTTTATTGCAAAGGGGTTAGAGTACAATAGTGAGGAAGTCTTGCTGTAATGGGACAGGGTTTGGTGAGCCCACACCTGGAGAGAGACGGAGTGAAGGAGAAGGTGAGGAATAAGAAGTCCCAAAGGTGTTACACAGGGTGCATTATAAAACAAAATCTGACACCAAACCCACAGAAGTTGAGATTAAGGCTGATGACCAAAAGCTTGGTCAAAGAGGTTAGTTTTCAGGAACGTCTTTAAGCAGGAATGAGAGATAGAGATGGAGAGGTTTTAGGGAAGAAATTCCCCAGTGTTAACAGGCAGTGACATTAATTCCTGATTGCCGGTAGAGATTTGTTAGGAAAGGGTATTAATGTTTACGGAGCCGAGACAGCTCGATGTGGAGAAGGAGCAAATCAGCCATGACCTGAGTGAATGGGCTGGACAGGTTCGAGGGGCTGAATGGCCTCCTCCTGTCTTCCTCAGGGCTTCAGTAATATCACTGCCAATGTACTGATGGCTTCCTGTTTGAAAAGAGCTGACCAGGTCGGGGGTTCTCTCTGGTCTCCCCTAAACCCTCCCGCCAGCCTTGGAACGACTCATGGATTCATGTCGAATGGAACTGAAACATACAAGATTCTGAGGGGACTTTCCTGGGCGGATGTAGGGAGGATGTTCCCCTTGTGGAGGAGTCTTGAACTAGGGGGCACAGTTTAAAAATAAAGGTTCTGCCATTTAAGACTGAGCTAGCGGTTGGTTAGGCTTTGGAATTCTCTTCCCCAGAAAGCAGTGGAGGTTGGGTCAATGACTATATACAAGGGAGTCAAGGGTTACGGGGGGCAGGCAGGAAAGTGGAGTTAAAGTCACTATCAGATCAATCATGATCGTATTGACTGGCAGAACAGGCTCGATGGGCTGAATGGCCTACTCCTGCTCCTATTTCTTTGGATCTACTGTATAAATTGGAGGGTTTTCTCTCCACTTTTTAAACCATTTTTATAGCAGAGACAGGGCCATGTGTAATATAAACACAGACAGGGTCTAGTGCAGACCTAACCAGTGCATTGATAACTGAGACTAGTGTAAAAGGTATCAAGGATACAGAATTCTAAATATACATTCAGGGGAAATTTTTTTCGGCCAGTATCTAGCAAGGTCAACAAGAGATGGGTCAGTTTTACACTTAGTTTTAGGGAATGAAGCTGGTCTGGTGGAAAGTGATTTAGAAAAAGTGGACTGGAAAAAGCTACTTGAAGGTAAATCAGTGTCAGAGCAGTGAGAGGGAATCATTTCATCTTGGAGGATTTATTATTCCAGAGTTATTTTTTATTTTCAGAGAAATTCAAATTCACAAGAGCCCAATGTGGGATTTGAACTCTTGCTTTTTCAGTCATTAGCTCAGGCTTTCAGATTACAAACTGTAAAAGACATTCACCTTCCTCCTGTTGTTACCTGACTGTCTCAGCTTTTGTATATTGTCCCCAATCTTGTTCTTTCATGTGTCTAAAGACTTTGATGTTATTCAGACATTGGTAAACCACTTCATTCTCTCAGGACATCGGCTTAAAGACCTTCAGGGACACAATCCACAATCTAATTCACACCCTATTCAAGCAACCAAAATCTTCAACTCCATTCAAACACCCCGATATCCTGTCCCTGCACAGATAACTGACAGTTCCACAATGCAGGAATGTCTGAATGAGAAACCACATTTACCTGACACAATCCAAGCTCCAAATTGAATCATTAAGATATCGAAAATACCACAGAAATGTGACTTGTTCCTTGTAACAGTGAGACTGAAACATTTCAGGGTACTATTCAACCAAAAAGGATTCCAAAAAAAGTCAGGATCAGGATTGAAAGAGAAAGAGAGAGAGTGAAATGGAGAGAGAGAGTGAGAGAAAGAGACACTGTCAGCTCCTGTATGTGGAAGGCCTCTCTGTTCCTTCACCCATTTTAACATTGTACCATTTAGTTTCGATTGCCTCTCCCACAGTCTTCCTTCCAAAATCCATCACTTCACATTTCTCAGCATTGAAGTTAACCTGCCATGTGTCTGTCCAAATTACCAGACTGCCAACAGCCTCCTGAAGTCTGCTACTATTCTCTTCTCTCTCTGCTACATTTCCAAAGATTTGTGTCATCTACAAACTTTAAAGTTCTGCCCCGTAAACCCAAGTCAAGTCGTTAATATACAGAGTAAAGCTCCCTCTACACTGATCCATCAAACAGTCCCAGGGCAGGAAGATCATGGGGTGGATACAAGAGTGAATCTCGCTCCACACTGTCCGAAACAGACAGAGAGAGAGAGAGACAGAATGAGAGAAACAGAGAGACACAGACCGACAGGGTGACTGAGAGAGAAAGAAGGATATTTAACATCGGACATAGGAAGAGAAGGCAATTTAACCCCTCAACCCTGTTTTTTTTTTAGATTAGAGATACAGCACTGAAACAGGCCCTTCGGCCCACCGAGTCTGTGCCGACCATCAACCACCCATTTATACTAATCCCATATTCTTACCAAACATCCCCACCTGTCCCTATATTTCCCTACCACCTACCTATACTAGTGACAATTTATAATGGCCAATTTACCTATTAACCTGCAAGTCTTTTGGCTTGTGGGAGGAAACCGGAGCACCCGGAGAAAACCCACGCAGACACAGGGAGAACTTGCAAACTCCACACAGGCAGTACCCAGAATCGAACCCGGGTCCCTGGAGCTGTGAGGCTGCAGTGCTAACCACTGCGCCACTGTTCCAGCATTCGATGAGCTCAGGGCTGATCTGTGATCTAACTAACACCATATATCCCGCCTTTGTCCCTTATCTCTTAATACCTTTGGTTAACAAGAATCTATCAATCCCAGATTTAAAAATTAACAATTAAGCCAGCATGAATTCCTGTTTACAGAAGAGAGTTCCAAAATTGCAAAGAAATCCAAAGGAATGATTGGACAGGCTGGGGTTGTTTTCTTTGGAACAGAGGAGGCTGAGGGGAGATTGAGTTGAGGTGTATAAAATTATGAGGTCCCTCGATAGAGTGGATAGGAAGGACCTATTTCCCTTCGCACAGAGGTCCATAAGCGGGGACATAGATTTCAAAACTTCCACAACCAATATCATGATGGTATGATGGCTCCCACAGTGGAATAGCTTGCTGGATGTTTAAAATGGAGGATGTTCCCTCTCGATCTCTCCTGATGTTTCCCTCCCCATATCTATCTCTTATATGCTTGTGCACACAACAGTGAAGCATTACATCAAATTATTATATCTTGCATTCACCCTTTTCAATCCACCCCAACAATCTCTCTCCCTCCATCTATATTTCTCCCTCTCCCAGGATATTTCACACTCCATGCCTATCTCTTCGATGTCTGTGTACACGGGAATAAAATTTACATCAAAGTAAGATTATATTTTACATTTGCCCTTTCAAACTCACCAAACAATCTCTCTCTCTCTCCCCAACGTTATCTCTCTGTCTGTGAACAGAGTGACTGTGGAGGGTCTGTCCACATATCCCTGAAGTTAACAGGACAGCTAGATTAGCTGGTTAAAAAGGCATATGGGACACTTTCCTTTATTGTCTGATGTATAGAATATAAGAGCAGGGAGGTTATGTTCGAACTGTATAAAACACTAGTTAGACCACAGCTAGAGTACTGTGTACAGTTCTGGTCACCACATTACAGGAAGGATGTGATCACACGAGAGAGGGTACAGAGGAGATTTACAGAGGATATTATCAGGATTGGAGAATTTTAACTATGAGGAAAGATTGGACAGGCTGGAATTGTTTTCTTTGGAACAGAGGAGGTTGAGGGGAGATTGAATTGAAGTGTATAAAATGATGATGGGCCTAGATAGAGTGGATAGGAAGGACCCATTTCCCTTCACAGAGGGGGTCAATATAACCAGGGAAGCCCATAGATTTGAATTAATTGTTAGCAGGATTAGCGGGGAGTTGAGAGTAATTGTTTCACTCAGCGGGTGCTGGGGGTCTAGAACTCACAGCCTGAAAGGGTGGTGGAGGCAGAAACCCTCACTGCATTTAAAAAGTACTCAGATATGAACTTACCGTGCTGCAACCTAAAATGGAGGAAAGAGTCAGGCCGATTAGAGACCAGAGAGATAAGCCGTGATGATTTGAAATACCTCCATCAAACCTCCTCTCGAGTTTCCTTTCTCTATGGAGAACAACCCCAGTTTCTCCAATCTATCCACGTAACTGAAGTCCCTCATCCCTGGAACCTTGCTCGTGAATCTTTTCTGCACCCTCTCTATTGCCCCCACATCCTTCCTGAAGTGTGGTGTCCAGGATTGGACAATACTCCAGTTGAGGTGAAACCAGTGTTTTACAAAAGGTCCATCATATCTTCCTTGCTTTTATACTCTGAGCCTCTATTTACAAAGCCTGGGATCCAATCTGCCTTTTAACCACTTTCTCAACTAGCCCTGCCACCTTCAATTTGTGCACAGATATCCCCAGGTCTCTCTGTTACTGCACCCACTTCCTTCTGTTCTTCGGTTCTCATGACAGAAAGAGACTGGAGGACAGGGAGGTCCAGAAAGAAGGAGGGGGAGAGAGAGCCAACAAACTGTAAACACGATTGGGAACACCACCACCTGCAAGTTTCGCTTCAAGTCACACACCATCCTGACTTGGAACTATATTGCTGTTCCTTCACTGTGAATGGGTCAAAATCCCGGAACTCCCTTCCTAACAGCACTGAGAAAGAGGAAGAGATTGGGATGGAGAGTGTCGGTCAGTGTTCCTGCAAAGCTGTGTGCAGCAGCCTGGAAGGTGCCACGCAGGTCCTGTTCCGTGATAAATAACACATGTCTGCAAAGATTCTTAAAAATTTAAAGGGACTGCGCACGGGACAAAAAAATTTGCCGTGCACAACAACTAAATTGTTTTTGGAACATTGAAGCCAGATGTAGCTCAATGGGTAATAATCCTGCCTCTGAGTTATACGTTTGTGGGTTCAGGTCTGAACATTAAATCTAGGTTGATGTCACCCAACAGAAAATCAGAACAGACCAGCAAGACTCAGAAAAGGAAATGTGTGTTAAATTTGTGAGCCTCACTTTCTGGAATGTTTTAGTCTTTGGTCAGAATGTTGACCCAGTGAAATTTTGCCCCAGTGGGATGAGAGTTATCTGAATAGAGATTATAACATCTTATTGCAACATGAAGGTACCGTGCGTACCGAGTATAACAATATTTATAGCATCCCATCAAAAAATGTCTTTGCTGGGTGTGGGATCAGGGTTTGATATTTTCAAAACACTTTTGATAAGGTCAATCTGAGATTTAAAAATGAACTATTGATACATCAATGGGCGTTTACAGAAGACAGTTCCAAACTAACACCACCTTTAGTGTGTAGAGGTGTTTCCTAACTTCACTCTTGAAAGGTCTGCCTCGAATTTTGAGACTATGCTCACTCGTCCCAGACTCCCCACAAGCATAAAAACAGACTGTAAAAGTTTCTATCTGTACATAAACAGGAAACGTTTGGCTGAGACAAATGTGGGTCCATTACAGGCAGAGTCAGGAGAATTTATAATGGGGAAATAGAGAAATGGCAGTGAAGCTAAATGATGACTTTGTGTCTGTCTTCACTGAGGAAGATACAAGAAATCTCCCAGAATTAGAGATCCAAAGGATTAGGGGGAAATGAGGAATTGAAGGAAATTAGTATTAGTAAGAAGGTTGTATTGGAGAAATTAATGGGACTGAAGGTTGATAAGTTCCCAGGACCTGATATTCTACATCCCAGAGTGTTGAAAGAGGTAGCTATGGAGATAGTGGATGCATTAGTGATCATCTTCCAAAGACATAATGGGATAGGAGGATAGTCTGGGAAAAAGGCATTGAAGTGGATGATCAGCCATGATAGTATTGAATGGCGGAGCAGGCTTGATGGGCTGAATGGCCTACTCCTGTTCCTATGTTCCCAAGCTGCTGAAATAGTTTTCCCGAAACAACCCCATCAGTTCCCCTTAATATCTCAACAACTTTGATCAAATCACTTTGATCCTCCTAAATTCCAGGGAATACATCAATAGTTTGTGTAATATCACCTCGTAATTTAACCCTTGGAGTCCAGTTATCATTCTGGGAAATCTACACTGCACTCAAATGGACATGGACCCCCCAAGTCTCTTTGAACCTCCAGTGTTTCTCGTTTTTCACCATTTATAAAGTACTCTGATCCAGTCTTTTTTACTGACATTGAAATCTATCTAACACGATTTTGCCCATTTATTTAAGATATTAATATCTCTTTGTAATTTGATGCTTCCAGCTACACTGCTTACAATGCTGCCTATTTTTGTGTCATTGGTAAACTTGGGTATGTTGCATTCTACCCCATCATCATAAATCATTAATAAATACAGCAAACTGAGACACCCACAGGCTTTGCACCAGTAGACAGGAGTGAATCATTCCAACCCAGAGGTTTTTTAATTCCAGATTTATGTTTTTTTTTCAAAAAAGCAGAATTCAAATTCACAACAGCCCTGTGTGGGATTTAAACTTCTACTTTTTCAATCATCAGCTCAGGCCTTCAAATTAAAACCCATAAAGAGATTCATTTTCCCACTGCTGTTGTTTGACTGTCTCAGGTTTTGTATATTGTTCCCTTCGCCTCTTCTTCCATTTGTCTGAAGTCTTTGAAGTTTGTCAGACATTGGTAAACTACTTCATGTGGTGTTCTGTAAATACCTTCAATTCTGTGTATCTGCAAGGGACACAATTCAAATTCTCACCTTATTGCATCAACTAAAACCTGCAGGTCCATTCAAACACCCCTATTTCCTGTCTCTGCAAAGAAAGCTCACACTTCCACAATGCAGGAATGTCTGAATGGAAACAGCTTTTGACACATTTCCCAACATGTTTGCTAACACTTTTCAGGATGAAGCTAAATTCAATTTAGAGATTGCAAGCCCCAAATTGAATCTTTAAGATATAAAAAGTGACACAAATTAAATCCCAGATCTCTCTGTCCCTGCACCCATTTTAACATTGCACCATTTAGTTTATATCGCTTCTCCTCAGCCTTCCTTCCAAAATGCATCATTTGACATTTCTCAGCATTGAAGTTAACCTGCCATGTGTCTGACCATTTCACCAGACTGCCTCTATCCTCCTGAAGTCTACTACTATTCCCTTCCCTGTTTATTACATTGCAGATGGTGTAATGTTGAAGTTATGCCCTGTAAACCCAAGTCCAAGTCATTAATATATATCAAAAAGATCAGTGGTCCTAATCCAAAGCCCTGGGGAATACCCCTGTACCACAATGTACACTGTATACAGTCAGTACAAAAGCAGGGAGGTTATGCTGAACATTTATAAAGCTCTGGTTAGGCCCCAATTGGAGAATTGTGTCCAGTTCTGGTCACCACACTTTAGGAAGGAGGTGAGGGTCCTTGAGAGGGTGCAGAGGAGATTTACCAGAATGGTTCCAGGGATGAGGGATTTTAGCTACAAAGTTAGGTTGGAAAAGCTGGGTTTGATCTCTTTAGAACAAAGGAGATTGAGGGGAGATTGACTAGAAGTCTATAAGATTATGTCAGGCATAGATACCGTCCTCCAGTCTGAACCAACCATTCACCACTACTCCCTGTGTTCTGTCCCTTATCCAATGTCGTATCCACTCTGTCCCTGTCCCGTTCATTCCATGAACATTCATTTTGCTAACTAGTCAATTATGAGGCACCATTATGAACTCCCCATGAGGAAATTGGTCCCAGAGCACAGAAAAACACAAACACAGAAAAACACACACAGACAGGCAATGAGCATCTGCAACAAGAGAGAATCCAACCACCTCCCCTTGGCATTCAAAGCATTATCCCATCGCTGAATCCCCCAGCATCAACATCCTGAGGAAACATTCACCAGAAACTGAGCTGAAGAAATCACATCAGTACTGTGGCTACAAGTGACTCACCCCCTGACTCCCCAAAGCCTTTCAACCACCTACAAGACACAAGTCAGGTGTGTGATGGTATCTCTCCACTTGCCTGGATGAGTGCAGAACCTACAACACTCCAGAATCTCGACACCATCCAGGACAAAGCAGCCCACTTGATTGGCACCCCATCCACCACTTTAAACTTTAATCAGATCACCCCTTAACCTTCTAAATTCCAGGGATACAGAGTAAAGCTCCATCTACACGGTCCCATCAAATGCTGCCAAGCTATTAGTTAGCTATTGAGTAAATCTCTGTCTTCTCTGTTCTATAAAACACTCCCAGGACAGGTACAGTGTGGGGTTAGATACAGAGTAAAGCTGCCTCTATATTTGCCTCTCTTTCTCCTCCTCCATCCAAATGGAGAGAGTAACAGTGAGAAAGACAGGGATAGATATAGAGAGAGAATAGCAGAGAGAGGGATGGATAGCAATGAGGAGAGAGTACCAGAGAGAAAGAGGAAGAGATTGGGATGGAGAGTGTCGTCAGTGTTCCTGCAAAGCTGTGTACAACAGCCTGGAAGGTAAGACACAGCGAGAGATTGGGATTGAGAGGGTACAGAGGGAGAGAGATAGATCGAGGGAGAGAGAGGGGTAGAGACAGGGAGAGGCAGAGACAAGGAGAGGCAGATAGAGAGGTAGAGACAGGGAGAGGCAGATAGAGAGGTAGAGACAGGGAGAGGTAGAGCGCCAGAGGCAGAGAGAGAGACAGGGAGGGACAGATGGTGTAAGGGAGGCACAAATAGAGTCATGGACAGAGGCAGGGACAGAGGCAGAGAAAGAGAGAGGGAGAGAGACAAAGAGAGAGAGAGAGAGAAAGGGAGGGAGACACAGGAAGTAGCAGAGAAAGAGGGAGAAGCAGAGAGAGAGTGATGGGGAAAGAAAATGAGAAAGTCAGGCAGGGGAAGAGTCAGAGAGAGAGGGAGATGGACAGAGAGAGGAAGACCGAGAGAGAATGTTGAAGGAACTGTACTCTGTTCCTAAGCTGTGCTGAACCTGCTCTGGGAGTGTTTGATGGGCTACATTAATCGGTCGTGTACAGTCCTGTATCAGGCTGTGAAGAAGCAGAACATGTTCAGTACACAACGGGTCAAAGGGAATGATTCACTCCTGTCTGCTACTGGGAAGAGAGACTGACCTTAACATCAAGGCAGCGTTTGACTGAGTGTGGCATTGAGGAGCCCGAGTAAAACTCAGTGGGAATCGGGGGGAAATCTCCCCACTGGTTGGAATCATACCGAGCACGAAGGAAGATGGTTTTGGTTGTTGGAAGTCAATCATCTCAGTCCCAGGCCTTCACTGCAGGAGTTTATCAGGGTAGTGTCCTCAGCCCAACCATCTTCAGATGATATCCCAGCAGAAAATGCTGGATATACTGAGCAGGTCAGGCAGCATCTGTGGAGAGAGAAACAGAGTTAGTGATTCAGCTCGATGGATTCCAGATTTCCTGCATCCACAGTATTTTGCCTCAGATAATGAAGCAATCCAGAGCCACATGCACCAAGACCCGGACAACATTCAGGTTTGGGCCGACCAGTGACAAGTAACATTCACGTCACACAAGTGCCAGGCAATGAGCATCTGCAACAAGAGAGAATCCAACCACCTCCCCTTGGCATTCAAAGCATTATCCCATCGCTGAATCCCCCAACATCAACATCCTGGGGAAACATTGACCAGGAACTGAGCTGACGAAATCACATCAATACTGTGGCTACAAGTGACTCACCCCTTGACACCCCAAAGCCTTTCCTTCACCTGCAAGACACCAGTCAGGTGTGTGATGGTATCTCTGAGCCCACACCTGGAGTATTGTGTACAGTCCTGGTCTCAGTACTGAAGGAAGGATATACTTGTCTTCGAGGTGAGGAGGAGAAAGAGAGAGGGGGTGAGGGAGAGAAAGAGAGATAGAGAGACAGGGTGATGGGGAGAAAGAGAGAGATAGAGAGACATGGTGAGGGGGAGAAAGAGAAAGGGGGGGTGAGGGGGAGAAAGAGAGAGAGAGAGAGAGAGACGGGGTGAGGGGGAGAAAGAGAAAGGGGGGGTGAGGGAGAGAAAGAGAGAGAGAGAGAGAGAGACGGGGTGAGGGGGAGAAAGAGAAAGAGAGACGGGGTGAGGGGGAGAAAGAGGAATGGGGGTTGAGGGGGAGAAAGAGAGAGAGAGACGGGCTGAGGGGGAGAAAGAGAAAGGGGGGTGAGGGGGAGAAAGAGAGGGCGAGAAAAAGAGAGAGAGTGATGGAGTGAAGGAGAAGGTGAGGTATAAAAAAATCCCAAAGACACTGCACAGGGTGCATTATAAAACAAAATCTAACACCAAACCCACAGAACGAGAGATTAAGGCTGATGACAAAAACCTTTGTCAAAGAGGTTAGTTTTAAAGAATGTCTTTAAGCAGGAATGAGAGATAGAGAGACGGAGAGGTTTAGGGGATGAGGGGGAGAAAGAGAGGAGGGGTGAGGGAGAG